>NC_143176.1:19464848-19767878 GCF_047325235.1 Durio zibethinus
AACAAACCCTTTCTTAAATTGAGCATTGTTAAATGATCAGTTTAAACATTATCCAAAGTGCATAATCCAAGCAACTTTCTTTGTTTCTCAAATGCTGACAACTTGAAAGGTTTGGTAAAAATGTTAGCAATTTGATCTTCACTCCTGCAATAGATAAGATTAACAACTCATTCTCTTATGAGATCCTTCAAGAAATATTTTTTTTACATCTATATGCTTGCATCTTCCACTGAGAACAGGATTATTAGACAACTTTATTGTTGAGATGTTGTTGTAAAAAATAGCAATATGTCATTATTTAAATTGACACTCCTCAAGAATTCTTCTCAACCAAATTGTTTAACGAGCACAAGCTATTGCTATAATAAACTCAACTTTTATAGTTGATAAAGTTACAATTGGTTATTTTTTTATGACCATAAAACTATTGTTGTCCTCATCATAAAGACATAACCTGATGTACTCTTTATATCATCCAAGTCCCTAGCATAATCATTATCTATGAACCAAAATAAGTATGATTTTTCTCCTTTCTTATAGAATAATCCATACTCAACAATACCTCGCAAGTATTTGATAATTTTTTTTACTGTCAAGAGATGAATTTTTTTCGGGCACTCCATGAATATGCTAATGAGATTGATAACACGCATAATGTCTAGTCATGTTGTAGTTAAATACATCAAGCTTCCCACAATTTGCTATAAACTATGCTATTAACTATTTTCCCTTCAAGATTTCTAATAAACTTCATATCTGCTTCAATTGGTGTGCCAACAGGATTGCATTCCTTTATTCTAAACCTGTCTAAAATATGTTACTCATCCAAGTCTCCATGCAAGAAGGTTGATTTAATGTCAAGTTGGAAAACTGACCATGAATTTTGTGTTGCCAAGGAAATCACCAATCTGATTGTGTCATGTTTTACCACTAGAGCAAAAACTTCTAGTAATATACACCAAACTTTTATTTATAGCCTTTAGCAACTAATCGCCCCTTATAGTTATCAACTTCACCATTCTTTTTCAACTTTGTTTTGTAAACCCATTTCACACCTATGGTCTTCTTCCTCATTGGAAGCTTAGTTAGCTCCTAAGTATTATTTTTTTCAATGGCTGCAATTTCTTAATCCTTTGCCTTCTTCCATTTTGATTATAACACAACACAATCTAAAAATAAAGCAAAATATGTAAGTTATTCCATACTAAATTGGTCAATTCCAGGTACCTCATAATCAATCATCCATGTAGTATTTTTTGGATACATTGAGGACATTGTTCATCATCTGATTTAGCTGCTGGAATAATGCTTTAACCAATTAGAACAATATTTTGATTGATTGGTGTTTATTGCTCATTCTTCATGATTTGTTATTGTTTTTTCTCTCCCATTTCTTTATTAAATTAGTTGGTAACTTGGTATTTGCCATTTGACATTGCCTTAATTCCATTCCTAGAACCTTTTTTCATCGAAAATCACATTTCAACTGATAATAATTTTTTTGGTATTTGGATTGTACAACTTGTATGCCTTGAAAAAATTACAAATACCAAGAAAAATAGACTTTTCTCATTCGTCATCTAACTTCTTTGTTTTTTCTTGTGGAATGTGAGCATAAGCAATACAACTAAAAATTCTAAAATGATCCATACTTGGTTTTCTTCAACTCCATACCTTTTCAGGTGTCATGTTATGTATAGTGAAAGTTGGACTTCTATTTAGAATATGAATGCTCCAATTGATTGCCTCCAGCCAAAATTTTTTTGAAACTCTGCTTTTTACTAACATGCTTCTGACTATGTTCAGGATTGTATGATTATTTCTTTTGCATACATGATTTTGTTGTGAGGTGTATGCTATTGTTAATTATCATTTGATGCCACATTCTTTGCAAAAGTTTACAAAATCACGTGAATTGTACTCTCCTCTTTGATCTAGGTGGAACACTTGAATTGGACTTTCTGCTTCTTTTTCTAAAATTGCTTTGAAGCTTTTGAAAGTCATAAAAGCTTTGGACTTCTCTTATAAGAAGTAAACCTAAATTTTTTGACTAAAAACATCAATAAAAGTGATAAAATATCATTTAACTCCATTAGAAATAAGATTGATTGGTCCACAAATGTTAGAGTGTACAATCTCTAATAGCTTTCTTGTTCTCACTTATTTTCCTGTTAGAAATGGATCACAATGTTGTTTTCCAAAAACACATTCTTCACAAACACTTGAAATGTTTGTAAAACTTGAAAGACTAGTTATTATGCTCTTTTGTTAAAGTGTCTTGAAAACACCAAAATTTATCGTAGTGAAAATGCCATAACCAGGCCACATCATTCAACCTTACTGAGAAATATAACTTATTAATGCTATTGAGATGAATAGAAAACATCTTATTATGAGTCATTTTAACTTGAGCAAGTAAGCCCAACTTGGCATTTTGAATTGAGCATACCCCACCTTTAATGACAATCTCATAACTCTTCTTTTGTAATTAACCAATACTTAGAAGATTGGTCTTCAATTCTGGAACATAAAGGACGTTGAAAATTGTTTGAGTGGAATTTTCTCTAGTTTGAATGGTTACCTGTCCTTTTCCCATAACCAAGACTTTTGAATTATCTCCAAACTTCATATTATCCCATAATGATTAATCTAATTTGGAGAAAGTTGACTTGTTTTAGCACATATGATTACTGCTATCGATGTCCAAATACCACAAGTTCCTCTTATTGGTTTCTTATTTTGCATGGCAAACCATCAATAGAGAAATTTCCTTATGTTTCATTTCTACAAATTTTGATTTTTCTCCATCTTTCTTTTATAGATTAGTTTGACATTCATATTTGTAATAATTATACCTGTGGGACCTATAGCACTCGATGTTGGACTTATCTTCTATCTTTGATCTATAAGTAGTCGAGTGAGATCTTCTACGTCCCCTTCTTCTTTCTTAAGCATCATAGGACTAAACTTCTTGATGCTAATGTTATTGGTATTTCTTCTCTATATTTTCTCTGCTTTGACCTTTTTCTCTACTTACTCTATTTGGTGCTACAGAATAATTATAAATTGATGCCTTTAAAGCTTGCTCACCTTGATTTTACTGATTTAACTTTCTTTCATAAACCAGCAAAGAACTTTAAAGTTGATCAAATGATAATTCATCAAGATCATTAGACTCCTTAATAGCACAAACAACAAAATTAAAATTTGGTCCTATGGATTGGAGTATCTTCTCAACAATGGTAATATTTTATGTCTTGTCACCATGGGTCCTCATTTTTTTGACAATTGCCATTGTCTTTGAAATATAGTCTGTAGTTAACTTTCTCTTTTTCATTCAAAGTGTTTGGAACTCCAAACGGAGTGCTTAAGTTGTTGCCTTTTTACCTTTGTAAATCTCTAGTACTTTTTTCATTGAGTTTCAAATATGATTGGAGTTGTCTTTGCAAAAAATAATCTCCACGATTGTCTAATCAATTGCTTGGAAAAGATAATTTTTTACCTTAAGATCTTTTCGCTTTAATGTTTCCAACTCTACCTTTTGTGTATCATTCATACCAACTGATGGTTTTGCTACTATGGACTCAACTACATCTTAATACTTCTTGGACTTTAGAAAGTTTTCCATCAACATGCTTCAATAATTATAGTGACCATCCAAATGAGGAATAACAAGTTGCACAAATGTTCAAAGGTTATTTTTGTTACTGCTGCTACCTTTTGTTCATTTAATGTACCAAGCTCTGATACCAAATTTCAGAAATAGAGCCTACAAAAGATAAAACTCATTTAAAACTTTTCTTAAACAATTGGTGGGCTTGATAAAGAATTAGATTAATTGCTCAAAAGAAAAAAAACTATATGCTAATATATGAAAATTAAGCATATATATGAAAAAGAAAATCCATACATATTATTCATTGAACATGTCTTAAATAGGCAAAGCACTTAACATAAATAAGCTAAAAAATAGCAACTATTTATAAACCTAATGACCAAGAATAAAACTCCCACATCAATCAACAAAATTGTTAAGTGGCTAAAGACTAAGCTAAAAATAAGACACGTTAGGATAACAAACTAACAGAATGTGGCAACTCAACAAAGATAACTCAACAAATATCTTAAGAATTATTCAACACCAATATGAAAATACCCATTTACCCTTATTTATGTTATGAAACCCTAACTTTTTTTCTCTGGCTTTTTCTTTATCACACACGCTTATCAACTTATGCCTCCCCTCTGACTCTTAACCATTCTTTCACACCTCTCAACATTCTCAACCTTTTCTCGACTCTTATGTCTTTGGTCTCTCAGCCTTCGAGCCTCACAGCCCCTTCTGCCTTTATGCCTTTCAACCTCCTTCCAACTATTAACCCTTACGCCTCTCATCCTTTGCTTGACTCTTAGCTTGGTATGTCTAGTTTGATAGTAATGTCTAGTTTTTAATGTTATTCTTTTTGGATTTGTAATTTTTGGTGTGATTGTTTGATTTTGAGTTCTAATTAGGTGAAATTTTTGGATTTGTCCAGTAATGCTGAAAACAAAATATAAATAGAAAATATAAAAATTTATATATTTTTCTCATTCTTTTCTCTTCTGAATTTTGTTTTACTGTTGTGTCTTTAAATGTGGGAGGATCTCTAGTAATTGTCTTAGTTTTCTATATTTTACTACAGCTAGTTTTAAAATACATGCATCTTTATATGTGTGAACTTCTTGTTTCAACATTTTATTTTTAATTTCATTTGAAAAACGAAAAAATTCAATGATATTGATCTAGTTAAGTCAGTTCAGTTAATTTTGGTTTTCTTCGCCAAAATCGATCGATTTGATTTTTTAAGAGATTAAATTGGTTTAATCGATTTTCAAAATTTTACAACTGAATTGACTGAATGCACAACCTTAAGAATAAGAGTTTATTTGGATAAAATAAAAGTATAAAAGTTTATTTAAGAAAAGTGAAATAGTTTATAAGCTTTTTAAGTATTTTAGTTTATATTATTTTATATTAAGGTCTAATTTAGTATTGTTGTTGAAAGCATTTTTTTCATTCAAAATCTACTTTTAATCTAACCTCAACGCTAAATAACCAAAAATGTGGTTTTTCATTTTAAAAGCCCTACTTTACAACCTAAAAAAAAAAAAACTAAAAATGTGTTTTTGTGGTGAAAAAATACATTTGGAATTAAAAAATACTATATTACCTATCACAACATATAGATCTATAGATATATCACTAGACATGACTTAAGGAGTCACCACCAATGTTTTTTGTTTAGGTGTAATTGGTCACTTAGTTGAATTTGTCTCATTTTAAAGAGATGCCCTAAGCTTGATTTAGGTATCTTTCAAAGATAGATTCAGATTTACGAAACCAAGACTAGGTCCAATAGTACAATTACGTTTGAGGAAGGTTATAGCACCCTTACAATACCCATTGAAAGATGGTACTATTTGATTTCGTGTTATCCAGTCCTTAAAAAATCTTACCATGTAATTAATTATTGAAAATTTTCTTAAAATTATTTCAATTTGTTGGTAATAATTTTAGGACATTCTCTCATCTCAGGAGTATTTAATGAGATTATTTGTTATGCTTTGAAGAAGCTCCATTGTCAGATTCATTTAATTTTTGTAAAAACTTTTATTAGTGATAGTGGGATTTTGGGGAATCTTAGTATTGAAAATTTTTTCTAAATTCTCCAATATGTTGGTAAAATTTAGATAGAATTTCTCATCTAGGAATTTACATAAAAGTTACTATTTGCAACACTTTTAGTAATTCCATTATTGGAAATTCAAAATTGATTTTCATAAAAACACTTTATTTTCAAAAATATCTTTCAATATGTTGTTAAGATTTTTTGTTAAAGATTATTCTCCAATATGTTAGTAGGATCTTATGTAAAATATTTCTTGTTTTCTTTTAAATCTTAATTAAAAATCATAAGATTCTCCAATCTGTTGGTAAATCTTTATTTTTTAAAAAAATCACAAGCCCTTCTACATGTTGGTAAAGCTTTTTGAAAACTTTTTTTTTGTTTATCTTGAAATTTAATTTTTATGAAAAATTTATAAGATTTTCAAATCTATTAGTAAAATCTTATTTTTAAAATCACAAGCCCTCTAATATGTTGGTATGGTTTTATTTTATTGAAAAATTAATTTCTTGGAAACTTGAACCCTTCAATATGTTGGTAAAGTTCATTTTTATTCAAAAATTCATTTTTAGAAATTTTAACCCTCAAATATGTTAGTAAGGTTCATTTTTATTTGAAATGATATTTTTTTTTACTTTTTATAAAAAAATTTACAAATAAATAAATACATAAATAGTCAAATAAAGAAAATAAATAAATAAATAAAAATTAATTAATTAACGAATTAACGAATTAATAAAGAAAATATAAAAATAAATGAACAAATGAATAAATAAAAAATGATAAAAAAATAAAAATGAAAATATACCAAAAAGATCGATTTAGCTTGGCGGCTGAAGGAATACAGCTGCATAAAATTTAGCTTGATAGACTAACTTAGCAATTCAGATGGCTAGACTTAATCGATTAAACAGGGAATCAACCTTCAGCAAATGGTTTGGGTGCACTACAAGTCAGATCCAAAAAATGGGAAAACACGTGTGTCATGGGTTAGTCAAAATGATGTCGTTTCTATGATGCATAAAATGTAATGAATGCACTTATAATTGTGGTAGAAAAATGTTAGTAAAACTCTTTTTTTTCATCTTCAAGACTAGTTATCTTTATAACTTTTATCAACCACTATATGAATTAAAATATCTTGAACTTTTCTCAAAATGCCTCTTTTTTCTTTTGAAAGTCTAATGGATCAATATTTTCATAAATTTCTTTCATCACATTATTTTCATTTTGCCATTGTCTCTATTGATTTTCTTTTTAAAGTAATGTAAGGATCTTTTATGTATTTTTCCATTTATTTCTCATCATTCTAATTTCATGAAAAATGCAATTCATCACATATTTGCTTATTATGAGGAAACAACAATGGTGAGAAATAAAATGGTTCAAAGAAAAGGGATATTCAATGCAAAAAAAAGTCTAGTAAAGGGTCATAGAAAAATGGACAATGTCAAAGCATAATGTTAGGATAAGTGTTTGGATGGGATTTGAACATCCAAGATAATTAATATTTAGATAATTTTTGACACTAATCCAGAATTCTTTCTTAAAAACTCATTTTATTGTCACCTTTGATCTTTTTAAGCTTAAGACCCAAATTTTGCCCAATAGCATATTGGACTCCTAAATACTCATAAGTTGTCTAATTCATGCTTTTAACCAATACATCTTATTCCTGTCTAATTCATGTTTTCGATTTAAGTTTTCCTTTTCCTTCATTTTCATTTTTTCTTTTCTTATTTTTTAATTTTTAATTTTTCATTCTTTTTTTTTTTGCTTCATTCCCCATAGGCAATCGTGTTAAATTCTATATGAACCCCTAAAACTTAAGACTTCATTGCCCTAATTGTTATTTAATCATACCCTAAGTATGCCTAGTTTAATATATGATTCTTCAATTTCAGCATTCATGTTTAATCGAAATGGACTTTTAAGGCACATAACTTAGGTTATAATGAAGGGTTATAAAAAAAAGATAACATAAGCTTAAAAATATAGGTTTGAAAGGGTATAAACCAAATGATCATCTCTCATTATTTAAAGCACATTGGCTTTTTGCCTCATTCTTTATCAAGTGCCTTCATTTTTTTTTATTTTTCTTCCATCTCACTTTTTCCTTTCAATTTTCCTTTTTCAAGAAAGATTCACGCACAACAGTTTTTTTTCCTTTTTTTTTTTTTTTTGCCCCAATAATCATTTGTGACTCACATTTTTTTTACAAATAGATTTTTGCTCAACTTTGTCTTCCAATGTGGAGGGTGAATCTTGGTGGGTCTCTTTCAAAGAAATCATAATATGCTTAAAATTGGTAACAATTGGATAGTTTTACTTCTTGTGAAAGGTAAAAGAAAATACAACCATTTCTCATTTCAAACGTGAATACTTTTTTTGAAAAACTTATATTGAATGAAAGCATGCTTTTGGATATAAGGGACCACATTCTCTTAAAATGGCTTTATTCATACCTTTTAGCATGTCAACTTTAATTCACTCCAATAGATTAAAAGTCCAAATCGTCAATCTCATTAGTATGAATAGAATTATCAAGATTGAACCCCAAATTATTATCATAATTGTTTGAACATTCACTACGTGAAATGTAAGAATGAGTGAAATATGAAGGGTTATACATAAAAATAAGGATAAAAAGAATAATATATAATGAAACACACTTCTCATTTTATTAAAATGCGAGGTAAATACAAGATAAACACATAAAAGACTACCCTATAGTTCATTACTTAAAAAAAAAATTTCAAAAACATCTCCTCAAAATCATGCCTTTGTATCATTAGGCAAAAAAATTTCAATAACGCTCGATTTTTCTTTATTGTCAAACTTGGTCAACCCCTTATTGATAAGACCTTGTACCTTGTGTTTCAATGCAACACAATTCTTTGTTGAGTGACCTATGATTCCATAATGGTAGTCACATTGTGCATTAGTGTCATACCATTTACCATTTTGGGTAGGGAGGTTTCATTGGCTTAACACGAATAAGAGCCAATAACTAATTCTCCACTAGATGTGGTAACAAATTTATGTATGTCATGGGAATAAGATCAAATGGGCCTTCTCTTTATTATTTTGTAACACCCTCTAATTGTTGGTATGATTATGAAGTTTTAAGGCAGACTTTACAATAAATGCATTGGTGGGGTTATATATATGTGTTAGTGGAAAAGTATATGGATAAGCAAATGATGAGACAGGTTGATAATGATAAGATGCTACATTATTCACGGATGGATAATGGATTAGATACATTGGTGGCAAGTATTGAGAGAAACCTTTGAAATGTTGATTATTATAGCTTATAGCTTGAGCTTCATTCTCTTTCTTCTTCAATGTTTCACTTTTTTTCATGCTAGATAACTCTTCTCGTCCTAGCGTGCCATTCTTGATGGCATTTTCAATTATCTCACTAGAGATTACCATGTCAGCAAAGTTTTTTATAGCATTTCCTATCATTTTTCTCGTAATAAAGAGCTTTAAGGGTATTGATACATATGAAGGTAGTTTTCTTTTTAGTAAGAGGTGGTTAGACTTGAACATCTATATCTCACAACCTCTAGACATATTCTTTGAAAGATTCTATGGTTTTTTTTCATGCTTTGCAAAAAAAGATAGTTTGAAGCCAAGTTTATGATGTGCCAGTATTGGGTGATGAATGCCTTTGCCAATTTCTTTCATAAAGTAATGTGAGTTCTATCCAAATGAATGTACCATCTAACAGTAAAACTAGTAGGACTATCTTGAAATACATCTATCAACAATTTATCATCACTTATAAAAGCGACCATCTTTCGATAATACATAGTAACATGAGTCGCTTGACACTTAGTACCATCATATTTCTCAAATTCTGGGCTTTGAACTTTGATGGGATAATTACGTCAAGAACCAATAAAAGTTTGACCACATCCATAAAGTCATAAAAGTCAATTCCCTCCATAGCTCGTAACTTCTTTTCAAATAGATTTATCTTTTATTAAGACTTTGAGCCCTCTAAAAACTTAACTACCTTTAGCTTTAGTTTTTCTTTTTCCTTCCGATCATCTAAGTTAGGGACTTAGATTGACTTCATTACCATTTTCATAAAAACAGGGTTACCATAACTTTGAGAAAGCCCTAGAGTTGATGTAGAAGGCATTTCAAGGTAAGTATATCATGCCAGGAATGAGAATTGCTACGAAAGAATGCCTTAAATAGATTGAGCCTGATATGGGCTATAACTAGAAAGATAAAGAAGATCAACAACATCTTATAACAAATGATATTACAGGCTAACATCTTTTTCTATAACCTTTCTTTTGTTGAACTTGTTTAGGGCTTATAAAATTTTACTCAACTCTCTATCGAGTTTTTTTTAGGTATTTACTATTTTTTTAAGATTATTGGTATTTTTTTTATTCCATTTGTTTGGTTTAGGCTCTAGTGTTGTATTGATTGTGGGTTGTTTGAGTAGAGTTCTTCAATGGTCAAGCTATTCTTGAATCTTATGTACCATAATTTAAGATTATAATAATGTCTAACTACAAATTTATGCAAAGAGAAATTATGAAAAAATGAATGGAAGGATGTTCACATAATAAGAAAGAGAAAAATCGTTAATTAAAAAATTAAAAATTATTATGACAAGAATATAAAAAAACATTCCTAAAAAAAGTCTTAAAATCTATTATCTAGTCCTATACTTCAACTTCAAGATTCTGGTATTGCTGTAGATAAATTTTTCAGTCATTATGATTGGGCAATGATCTCTTAACAATTTTAGGCTTTTCATCTTTCTCAAAACTCAACAGGCTAATTTTGATCAAACTTTGCATCTTATGTTTGAATGCGAGACAATTTTCTACTAAATGGCATGTATTCCCAAAATGATAATCACACTGAACCTCAGCATCATACCATTTAGGATATGAAGGTTTTAGCAGTTTTAAAGGAACTAGTGCAATCAAATGATTTTGGAGAAGTAATGGGAATGGCTTATTATAGTTCATAAGGATTAGATTAATAATGGCTCTTTCTTTCTTTTTATTCAACGATTTCTTATATTGAGCCATGGGTAGACTTAAATGTGCAAGTCTTAGAGTAGGATTGGGTATATAAGGCCAAAGGTTCATTGGAAAATTCAATTGTTGGGTGGGCTAATAAGCATAAGGATTCTGGAAAGCATTATTTATAATTGGGAAGTTGTATAGGTGCGGGCCAATTTGTGGGGGTTGCATAGGAGTAGGTCTTGTTTGAGATGCCAAAAAGGTTATTGAGGAATAAACAGGTAGGGATACAGATTTGGGTATGAGCCAATCTATGAAGTCAAGGCAAAGTTAGAAGATCCTATCTTTTCTGTTTCTTTTTTGACTTGATCTTTTCTTAGGTCATCAAATGCATTAGCATGACTTAAAAAAATATTATTATTATTATAAAAGGCTTTTTGGTTTTGATAAAGTGGTTGCAAATGAGTTGATAAAGACTCTTGAGAAGTGGTTATTTTAAGCTTTTCCAATAGCTTGGCAAGTTGCATTCTTACCTCTCGTTGCTCTTGCACCATTTCTTCTTAAATGAGTTCCAAGGTTTGGATTCGTACTTTTATTTGGTTTCCCATGTCTTCTAAATTGCTACCCTAAATAAATCAAAATATTTTTATATTGTGCAATGATATGATGGATGAATTACATGAATGAGGATGCTTTGAGAATGAGTGAGATGCATGAAATGAATAAAGTAGATAATCAAACAAATGAGCAAATAAGTAAATAAATAAATAAATACAAACCTAAATATGATTCTCTTAAACATGATGTAACAAACAAAAATAGAGTTAACATCTAATAAAGAAAAAAAAAAACAAGTTAATGCATAACTCATGTAAAACATATGACTTAATTTAGGATCTTTTTTACAAAAGGGAAAGACATGGCTCTACTTATAGGTTAAGTCCATAAGGTTAACCATATGCGATTTGGGTTAACTTTAAAAGTTCCCTAAATTGTTCCTTACATTGTTATCCATCACAGACTAGTAAGGTAATCCTTACCCATCACAAGCTCTAAACAAAAAAGGTTCAATTTAAGTGTGAATGTTTAGCTAGGATGGGTGGAGACAAAATCTCAAGAGAGCATAGGTACTTAACTTTCTCCTAAAGGACGAAACTTGAGTATAGAGCTTATGTTATACAGATGCAAGTGAATGATAGAATATGGTATAATTAGAAACACATAAAACATTCAAAGAAAATTTCTTAATTTGAACTTAAGCTTTTGATAACACAAGTTCACTAGCTTGACTCCTGGTTATCCTCAATAGAGTCACTAAACTATCATAACTTATAAATCTGTAGACCTATTGCTAAATATGGCTTAAAGAGTTGCCACTAATTTTTTTTTAGTTTAAGTGTGATTAACCACCTAATTGAATCTGTTTTATTTTAAAGAGATATCCTAAGTTTGACTTAGGTATCTTGCAAAGATAGATTTAGATCTACGAAACCAAAACTAAGTGTTTAAGAGTATGATTAAGGTGAAAAATGTTATAGCATTCTCACAACGCCCATCAAATGATGGTACTAGTTTGATTTCGTGTTATCTAAACCTTAAAAAAATTTTATCATATAATTAATTATTGAAAATTATCTTAAAATTACTCCAATATGTTGGTAATAATTTTAGGATATTTTTTCACCTCAAAAATATTTAACAAGACTATTTGTCATGTTTTGAACAGATTCTATCATCGGATTCATTTAATTTTTGTAAAAACTTTTATTTGTGATAGTGGGATTTTTGGTAATCTTGGTATTGAAAATCTTTTTTAAATTTTTCAATATGTTGGTAAATTTTAGAAAAAATTTATCACCTAGGAATTTATATAGAAGTTATTATTTGCAATGATCTTAGTATTTTTATCATTGGAGATTCAAAATTCATTTTCATAAAAACATTTTATTTTCAGAAATATCTTTCAATATATTAGTAATATTTTATGTTAAAGATTATCCTTCAATATGTTAGTAGGATCTTATGAAAACTATTTTTTTTAATCTTAATTAAAAATAATAAAATTCTTCAATCTGTTGGCAAAATCTTATTTTTTTAAAAAAAATCATAAGCTCTCTAATATGTTAGTAAGACTTTTTGAAAACTATTTTTTTTGTTTATCTTGAAATTTAATTTTTATGAAAAATTCATAAGATTTTTCAATTTGTTGGAAAACCTTATTTTTAAAATCACAAACCCTCCAATATATTGATAAGGCTTTATACTATTAAAAAATTCATTTCTTGGAAACTTGAACCCTCTAATATGTTTGTAAGGTTCATTTTTATTCAAAAATTTATTTTTAAAAATTTGAACCCTCAAAAAATGCTGGTAAGGTTCATTTTTATTTGAAATGATCTTTTTTTACTTTTTATAAAAAAAATTTACAAATAAATACATAAATAATCAAATAAAGAAAATAAAATAAATAAGAAAAAAAACCAAATAAATAAAAATGAATAAATAAACAAATAAACGAATTAATAAAGAAAATGTACAAATAAATGAACAAATGAATAAATAAAAACTGATAAAAGAACGAAAATGAAAATTTACCAAAATGATCAGCTCAGCTTGGCGGCTAAAGGAATGTGATTGCAGGTATAAAATTCGGCTTGACTAATCGGCTCGGCAACTCAAATGGCTTAGCTTAGTCGGCTAGGTAAGGAATCAACCTTCAGCAACTGGGTCGGGTGCATTGCGGGTCGGATCAGAAAATGGGAAAACACGTGAGTCGTGGATTAGTCAAAATGGCATCGTTTCTACGATGGTATAAAAGGTCAAATTCTTTTCTTTTCCCCTCAGAACACTTCTGCACTCTTTCTCTCTACCTTTTCTTTTCTCTATTTCTCTCTCTAACCAGGAAGAACATCGATTGAATGTCCACCGCTCCCAAAAAAAAAAAGTCAATATTTGGGATTATAGCTGGAATTTCGTTAGAAAATGCAAGAACTACTGGGAAATTTAAGCCGAAATTGGAAATTTCCAGAAAAAAAGTAAAAAAATCCAAAAAATTCACCAAAACCTCAAATCAACACCTGGACCTTCTAGAATCCTCCAAAAACACCAAGTCAAATTCTCCCAACTCCAAAACTCCAAAAAAATCCTTCTGCCAAAATTTTGTATACTTTTCTTCCCATAAAAATTCTCTTGCTCTGACTACTTTTTTTAATTGCTGCTATGTTTGCTTATGTTCTATCTTTCTCTAATTTTCTATTTGTGTTTTTCTCTCTAAATTGATGTACATACTCATTCGGTTGTATTTCAACTTATTTATAGAACCAAAAGTTTTTCAAATGTAGGAGTTTAAGATTGGATCAAACTTCTAAATTCATGAATTATATTCCAAGAATTTTATCTTCAAATCATGAAATTATCAAGACCCCAGCCAATAAAATTTTAAGTTCGGCTTTCCTTTCTTCTTTTTTTTTTTTTTTTAATTTATAATCGGATAATTTAACAATAAAAAAAACAAGATAACAAAACTTAAATGATTAGATTGACCTAAAAAGATAAACAACAATAAAATTATAAATATATATACAAATAACAATAAAACCAAAATAATAAAAAATAAAGTAAAAATTAAATATAAATATAAAAAACAAAATTTAACAACTGGACTTGGATCGAATTCAAACTTAATTGATTTCGGATCCAGATTAAATAGGTATCTGCGTTACCTTATATTTTTAATATTTTTATGTATATTTTTTTAGAAATTTTAATTACTCATAATACTTTTTTACATAAATAATAAACAATAAAATTTTTAACAATATTTTTCTTACCACACATTTGAAATGCATTTTTTTAATCTAAATTTTGGATGTTTTAAATGCAGAAATCTGAATTTAGAAAGGATTTTTTTTTCTATCATGCAACATTTGTTTCCAATTTCGTTTTTAACAATTCTAGATCATTTATAAAAATTCGGAAAAAAAAAAAAAAGAAGCAAAACCCAAAATATCTCATCAAGTCTGTGTAGAATTGTTCTAGTTACAATTTCAAAGTTCCTGATTGTCAATTAAAAACCAAAAATAATCAACCAAACAAATTAATATTCTCAAAAAAAAAAAAAAATTATAAACCCGAAGTACGTAATCTTTCTTCAAACTCTTCAACTGAAGCTGATCCAATTATGGGAGCATTAGGTCTGATTTTCATGGCTTTTCTGGTTTTTTTAAATCTTGCGTTCTTCCTCAACCTTGAAGTTTTTCTTACCCGGACCTCGCTTAACAATTTTCCGCAAGTTGAACATGATCTACAATCAGATCACACATTCAATAACGTCATCAAATTCATAAAAGAATTAAAATATTCTCACAATTATATCAAATTAAACTTTCCAGGAAGATTGGTGATCAGATCAATCTGGATATAGATAAAAAAAAGCACCTATAGCTAGAAAACTCATAAAGAGAACCCAATGACCGTGAAAGAGCTACTTACATGAAGTTAGCTTCAAGGGCTGCCCTGGAAACTTTGAGACAGTGAGAGCACCAAACTTGCGTCATCATCGTCCTAATAATAAAGAATCGTTGCTTTTTAATTTATACTGTGTTTGGGATGGGTTCTTGATAATATTGATTAATACAATCAGTCTTTTGCAGTGACTTTATCTGTTAATGTAAAGGTAGTGAGTTTGAATTCCTTGGGGAAGAATTTGACTCATGGTGACCTATCTCAGATAGGTTAAGTAGGTTGATCACCAATATTTTCCTATTTATAATTTGTTAAATATACTTCCCTTTTCTTGATCTTATATCTTATATAAATATATAAAAATCAAAATTTTTTATAAAAAAAAGTCCTATGTAGATGACTTAAAATGTTGATATGTGCACGATCTTAAAAATTGTTATGCGAGATTTAATAAATATGTTTTTATTTTATTTAATACATTTTTAATTTAAAAATAATTGAAAAAATAATTAATTATATTTTTATTTTTATTACTGATCTTAAATCATCTTCAATTAAAATTTTAATTGTCATTATTAATAGTTTTAAAATCTTTTTCTTTTCATTTGATTCTCATTTGATTCTAATTAATTTGATTATACTTAATTTGATTGTAATCAAATATGATATCAAATATAAATTTATCAATCAAATATAAATTAATAAAATATTTTATTCCATTAATTTAACTATAGAGAATTAATTTGATATATTTGCTTTCAATATTTACACATGAAATACATCAATTACTCAAATGATGCTATATTTAATCAAATATAAATGTATCAAATAATTGATTAAAAAATCAACTATTTTATAATTATAATTGTAGTATTTATTAATTTATTAATTATATTTCTTTAGAAATTATTAAGTCATTAAACAAAATCTTTTATGACCATAATTATAATGTTTATTAATCCTTTGAATCATTTGGCTATGATATTAATAATGGAGTTATTAATAAACTCTTTATCAAATTAAAAATTTTTATATTTTTATATTTAAATTAAATATAGATTGATAATTAATTTTAAATGGGATCGAAATATAAATACCCTATATTTATATGTATAATTATATATATTTTTGTGTATAATTATTAAAATTTATCAAATTTGATTATATTGTTTAAGGTGCATTGCTACATGTATGGGGAATAATAGCTATGACCACATATAGAATCAAATTAATCACAATTTATGTATTGTCCCTTACTATTCAATTAATTTTTTAGTTTGTATGCATAGCACAGGTATAATTAAACTTTTATACATACATGTATTGTGTTGGGGAGATACACCACACTTAAAGCCCATTAAGTACACCAGAGAGCCCATACATGCATGTTAAACATAACTTAAACTTAAAAGTTTAAGTTATTAGATTCTTGGACCCTCCATACATATATAAGACATCTCACTCACTTTTCTTAATGATGTGAGATTTTTTACTCATATATAAATCTATCCCAACACACTGTACCATATATTGATTGATTTAATTTGTCAAATTAAGAAAAGATTTATTTTGATCGGTTGGTTGAAATTGAAATATTAACAACGGAGAATTAATTAGAATCAAATGAAAATCAAATGAAAAAGTAAAGATTTTTTCTTTTTATTAAATTAATGCTTATGTATTTATTTATTTTTATTTTTTTAAAAGACAATAAAATTTAAAATTTTCTCCACCAAAAAATTTAAAATCTTCAATATAATTTTTTTAAAAATCTATATAAATATAACGGTTCAAATCACATGTGACGCATGTGATATAAAGTCTAATGCATGTAAATTGGTAAAGTGGGGTTGGACAAAAGTTGTGATTAGGAAATAAGAAACTATAATCACATTCCAAATTAAGGGATCTCTAAATGTTAATGATAGAATAAAATATTTTAATGTCAATCAATTTGCCATTGTTAGATCATCATTCACTCATAATTTTTATTATTTCAATAATTAACCTACAACACACCTTTTTCATAAATAGCTCTAGGTTTTTAATTTTGACTAGCAATGCATCTTTAAGCACCTTTTATTAATTTTATATCTTTTGATCATCACTCAACTTCACTTTAATTTTCTCTTTAATTTTCACTTTGTATCATTTTTTGGTCTGTGTTGCTCAAAGGTTATTCTCTCTTTATATTTATATTTTATATTTCTTTAATTATGATATTAGCTTTCTTTTTTGTCTTTTTTTTTGTTGTTTTTTAAGCATCATTTTGCCTTTATTGCAAAATCATAATTGGTTTTATTTGATCTATTTCAAATATATATAAATATTATTATTTTTTGTTGGATTTGTATAGTTTATTTAATAAATTATTTGTAGTTTACTGATACTAAATAAGGTTTATATATGTAGTATGAACATAAGATTAAATAGAAAAAAGATAAAGGAATTTTAACACAAAAGCAACATTCGCAATATATTACGCCGCGTACACCAATTGAAATATATTTTCAAGGCCACATTCTACCATGGATGTTGAAAGTTGCTCTAAATATCAATCAAGAAATACTCAAGCAACACAAAGTACCAAAAACATTTTAGGCAACAATTATATCCTCTTGATAGAGAACATTCACCCAAATTATAATCCTTAGCCACAAAGCAATATAATCAATACAAGTGGCCATTCTTAATATCGAGCCCGACTCAGCAAATCTCCATTTGCACATATTATTCATGTGGCAATGACAAATATTTTTTCTTGGATAAGTGCAAATAGAAATGGTTCTATTAGCACATGGACAAATTCTAATAGGGTTCTTCTACAATATGTATCCAACCTTGCAAATAATATGACTTTATATTCATTAATGTCCCCTCAAGAGATAAGAAGCCAAACAATTAACAATAATTTTATGATTAAGCATTTATTCTATGGTCATACTTCTGAAGGTATATTTTATATTATTAGTATATTATTATTCTTTTATTACATACATATATATAGTAACCATATTAACATTTAAAATTTCATTTCAATGGATAGAAGATACCGAAGAATTATATGGGACAGAAACTATTGAATCAATTGTTAAAGAATATGCCAACAACAGTAAGTTATATTTTTTGAATTACTATTTAATTAAAAGTTATATTAATACATTAATTTTGATGCCAATTTTGTTTTATTTTGAAGGAACTATTTTTGAAGTATGGGATATTGAAAATCCAACTGAAGTGTGCACTTGTTGTGGTGCACTACTTTGATAGGAAAAACGTACAATGAAATCAAAAAAGCCATGACAACCTAAGTTCTCATTATGTTGTTCTCAAGAAAGGTTAAATTACCACTTTTAAAAGAGACTCCTCCCTTTTTAAATTAATTGTTGGACTACAATGGAGGTCAATGTTCAAAGCAATTTAGAGAGAATATTCGAACATATAGCTCTATATTTGCTTTTACTTCAACTGGAGGCATTGTAGACAATGAAGTTAATGATGAAAATGGACCTTATATCTATCGCATCAATGGCCAAAATCACCATAACATTTTCTTTTTTGCCTATAGAAGAACAAGCACCTAAAATAGCATAGGCTTTAGATTTTTTTTTTAAAGGAGGCCAAACATACATACACACATATATATATATATATATATATATATGTTGATAAATTAATTGTTATTTCAAGTTCAAAATTAAAAAATAAATAGAAAGCCAAACATACATATATGAATGTGATGTTACTAAAAAATTCTTTTTTTTTTTTTTGCGAGGTAGTAATTATCATAGGCTCAATAATTTTGGTTTATTTTAGAAGGTTACTCGACAAGATTATGTTGATTAGCAAAGTTTTACAATTAGATAGCAAGGATGATTGATTAATTTGGAAACTTATGCTAGGCGGTTATGCATTGGTTGGGAGCCAAATCATAAGAATTCTCAAATTTTGTATTGTAAACTAAATCGATCTAAAATGATATAGTTGATTATAACTTGACTAAATATGTCTCGGTATCAATTGAAAATGAAAAAATTATTTTTTAAGTTCTTAGTGAATGAAACTTTAGATGATGTAAAGGGTATTAGTTTCTAATTTTTAAAAATTTTATAAACAAATGGAACAAATTCCTCAATTTTGTGAAATTTACCACTTATTTCATTTAATAAGTCCTAAAATTTAGAAATACTAAAACTATAATTGAAACTCTTATACTAAATTTCTTATATTCTTCTATATTTCTTTTTAGATAAATATTCTTGATTCAATTTTTTTTAAATAGATAAATATTTTAAGATATCTTATTGATATGTCACCAATTCATAACAAAAACACATACAATATTGAAATAAAAATGCCAATGATTTGATTTTAATTTAAGTTCAACTCTTTCATAATATAAGATATGTACATATAAATATATATTAATACAACTCCTTCATCCATTTGAAGAAAACACACATACAATTAAATTAAATTTAATTTATTAATATTACAAAAAAATTTCCTACAATTAATATCAAATTTTATTTTTCATTGATTTTTTTAAACATGAAACTTTATCCAATTAATTATTTCTATGTACCCTTAAAATTAGGTGAATATTTATGATATTAGATTTAAAGTGGCAATTATATCTTACAGATTTACAACCTTGGAATGAGCAATAATTTTTTAATTGTTATAAGCAAAATTAAATTTATTGATTTTGCCCATACCTTTAGAAAAGCAAAGTAGCAATCTATATTGTGTATTCTTTAACAACGATAGGAGTGGAAAAAAAACAAAATTATTTTATGCCTATTGATAATAGACTCTAAAGAGATTAGGTTGTGTGTATTATTTTTTTGAGAAATTAGATTGTGTGTATTATTAAATATTGTTAAAATTATTTTTCTATTTATGCATTGAAGCATTTTCTGGTGAGAATCTTAAATTTTGTAATTTTTTTATTTTATGAATGAAATTATCTTTTTGAATAAGAAAAAAAATCTATATCACTTTTTTTTTTGTTTTGTACTTCTATAGCTTTATTTTTAATAATCAAATCAAGGTTATTTATTAAATTGTAAAGAAAAAGATGATAAAAAATTATTTAGGTGACTTAAGTTTTTATCCCAACCATTATCAATATTTTTGTGATTATGAAAATAAATTTTAAATTGTTCTCTAAATTTGTAATTATATTAAATTTTGAAATAATATTATATTACAAAAATTATTATAGATATACCTGTGCATAACACAAATATAAAATTTGACAATTAATTTTTTAAATTGAAAATAATAGTAATTTTTTTACCTTAAATTTTTGAAATTACATAATATTCTTAAATATTTGATAGAAATCAAAACTTGACTTTCCAATCTAAAAAAAAAAATGTATATGTTAAATATAGTCATATATTTATTATGCCAATATAAACCTTCTAATATTTTACTCATTCAATTCTTTTAAAACTAATAATATTATATATAATGAAAATTATAATCGTTGGCTTATCTCTGCATAGCATGGGTTTAAAACTAAGTTAAATAGTTTTTAAGGTTATTTTTTAGACAAATATATCTACTTCCAGTTGACAAGAGGATGGTTTTTTTAATCAAAACTTAATTTTGTATAAAACATCTAAAATAAAATTTTAAATGTATCAAATTAATATGCGAAAAATACGTACCTCTTTAAAATTTACGAAGAGGAAAAAAAATTGTACACAAGCCAGCAACTTTTTTAATGGAATATTGTTTTAATCCAAGAACAAAAACTATATATCAATACAAAAATCCCAGAGAAAAAGAAGTTTTCATTCAATCCATGGTCACGGTCCTTCTCTAAAAATGAAATTGATTTTCTCTTCCTACGCTCGTTAACGCAGGGAGTTCCATATATGGCGAACATCAGTTGGTTCACTTTTGAAGGAGTAATTGGAATTAAATTCCATCAATATTATTGTGGATTAGTCATAATTCAACATTTTGCTAATTTCAGCAGCAAATCACACTGGGATATGATTGTCATGAATACAAATTGAATTGGTATTACACTTGGGTAAATGTATACATTTTCCACCAACAACTCAAGTTTGGTTTAGTAATTCTTTATCTCATCCTTTTTTATTTTTGTTTTGTGCAAAAGAATAAGATCAAAGTTGGAGAAATTTGAGTTTTCAGATCTTTTTCTTTTAGATGGAAAAGTCAAAGTTCCAAAGTAACTGTCAGAATTGAAGCTTGATCACAGACAATTATGCTATTGACTTGAATGCTACATGCACTAGAAAAAAGAAAAAGTAAAAAGAAATCATCCGAATCTTCTCTTTCATATTAGTGGTCACAAATATTCAGTTGGCCAAACATTTTTTATTTTCTGAAACCCACTTGTTAAAAATAAGCCATCCCAAGTGCTCATCGAATCATTTCCCAATTGAGATTTGCATATGTAAATGTTAAGTTGTTCAGAGTTATTCATATCCTTTGAAAGAGCTGAAAGGTCAGCTAAATTGATTCACTCAACATTGACATTCCTTTTGAAGCAATTTGAAGCAATTATATTTTCTTTCCAGGAATTCTATCACCATTATTAAGCTCCAATACCAGAACTAGATACATGGAACAGAATCTATTCATGGATAAGGAAAATGGTGTCAATCCTGGTCTCATGAACTCCATGTCATAATTCATAAAGCTATAAATGGAGACTTGAAACCAAAAGCATTTGCATTCCACTAGAGCTTGAATTTGTAAGGAAGAGAGCTCTAATATGAGGATCAGAGTCTTGTTTCATAGCCAAGAATGACTTGCCTACTCATCTCATGAATTGGGTATTCTGACACAAGATTACCTTAAAGGTCTCGCGCTGACTTCTCTTAAAGCAGGCAAGCCACTCTTGGCTAACTTGACAAGCTCTTTTCTCTCATGCTAGGCCTTCTCTTCTTTTGTATATGTGCCATATCCAAAGCTCATCACTTTGTGTCAGATAAATGTAGAAGAATGCAAGATAGTATGCTTCAAATTTGTAGATACAAGTTAGGAGAATCCATTCATTTCCGTCTCATGGTTTATTGTTTAATCTGGAGGACTAAACTATGGAACCCTGGATCATGAGGCTGTGTGTTTCTTCACCAACAAGGATCTGGCCAATTTTTTTGAATCTACCATCCCTTTCATTTCAATTCAGAGGAAGAAATTTTGGCATTGCTGAAATTTCAAGCAGAAAGCCTACAAAATTTTTGGAATTTATATACTCAGACAGATGCATAATTTGCCATGTGATCAAAATTTTTCTAACTTTGGATATGATGGCATTTATGATTAATTGACAATGTACATATAGGAATGCTCTTTAAAATTTATCAATTGATATTCCCCATTGATGCTCTATTTACATAAAATTCTTAGGAATACTCTTTAAAATTTGTTATTTTCCTGACACTAATATCCAGATTCTTAGTTCTGCTACGTATATTCTCCTCATAAACGAAATTTATTCATAATATCTCCAATAAATATTTAATTATTAGAAACTATGTAACTGTTAATCTTTCCATTCCTTTTTAAGCAATGTCCGACTTCTTGTTCCTCTGCTCCATTGTAAGCATATCCCTCAGATCAATATGGCTCAAAATGGTGGTGATAGTAACAATGGTGGTGGAGCTGCTACCAATAACAACAAGGTTGAGGCGCTACAACCACACTCTCAAGGAGCAACTGCCCGGAGTTCAGTACTGCATTAACAGCCCACCTCCATGGCGTCTGTAAAATATTTTATGTTTAATTATTTTCCATATGCACTTCATTTTAGCGATCCATTTTCTTTGTGATTTCACTGATCAGTAATTTGAAATCATTATTTTAACTTTTTTATGTTAGCGTTTCTTCACTTTCTAAGGCTTGTTGTCTTTTAGCTTCCCCTCATTTTCTTTGAGAAACCAAACATAAAATTTAGTCATCAGACCTTTGAATCATTGACTCTTTTCTTTACTTATATTTTCAGTACTTTGTTGAAATGTGGAAGTTATGTATGCAGCTGAAGCAATTGTATTGGGATTCCAGCGTTATGTACTGAGTCTTGGAATAACTGTTCTGATTCCAAGCATAATTGTTCCTCAAATGGGCGGTGGAAATGTGAGGATTTAACTGGTTACTTGTCTTGATGTTTTCTCTTTTTCTTTCTTTGATGCATTATTCAAGTAGTTAAATCTAGCTAAACCTCTTTCTTTTTTCTGCTGTTTTAACACAGGCTGATAAGGCAACAGTGATCCAGAACTTACTTTTTGTTTCAGGATTAAGCACACTTTTCCAGTCCTCATTAGGGACCCGACTCCCTGCAGTGGTAGTGGGTTCATATGCTTATTTGATTCCTGTAACTTCTATTATCCAAGCAAGCAGATACAATTCTTATTCAGATCCTTATAAGGTTGGCTGCCTGTATTATGCTTGTAAAAAATTTCTTTTCAGCTGTATCATCTTAAAGTGCAGCTAGTTCTTTACCTCACTTTAGGAGCCTTGTCAAATTTCTTTTCAATTGTATCACTCAATAAATGTTCCTGTCATAATGTGCTTGTCTGAAAATTTGACCATATCATTTTACAGAGGTTTGTACGGACAATGAGAGGGATACAAGGTGCACTCATTGTTGCTGAATGTTTCCAAAGTGTAATGGGATTTTTAGGATTGTGGAGAAATGCTGTGAGGTGAGTTCCTGGAAGTATTTAGAATTATAGTATGGTTTTGCTATCCTAACTACTTTATCTCTTCTTCAGGTTCCTTAGCCCTCTGTCTGTTGTTCCATATGTGACTTTTACTGGGATTGGACTTTATCATCTTGGCTTCCCAATAGTGAATTTTTCTATATCCTTCATTATTTGCTCTCACTTATTGTTGGTAATTGCAGTGCACCTGCCATCTTTTGCCAAACAATTAGCTGATTCCTTTATTTTCCCCTTTTAAGCTAGCAAAATGTGTTGAAGTTGGCCTTCCAGGGATTATTCTCATGGTTTTCATTTCACAGGAAAGTTACATGTTAGTTCTTCGTAAAACAGTTTGTCAATAATAAAATGAAAAAAGAGTTTACCCCATGTTAATGGAACTGAAAGCTTTAGAAATACCCTCTTCTCAAGCACCATTTTTTCTGTGTAGAGCAAACATGGTTAACTTTTTTTACTTATTTGAGAGTTGTGTGCCTTGAGCTTCATAGTTGGCCCAGGAACTCCTTTCTCTTAATTTGTCATGTGGTTCATGCTTTTCGAGTATCTTCCTTGTTATATAGAATCAAAGCAGCCCATCTGTGACAGCTTTGCAGACCTGTTATCAGTTGCAGTTACATGGTTATTTGCTCAACTTCTAACCTCAACTTCTGTGTACAAACACAAACCTGAGAACTCTCAGATTAGCTGTCGCACCGTTCGTGCTGGACTCATTAGCACAGCTCCTTGGTGAGACTAAGAGAGTTAGTACAAGTTTTAACCTGTTTAAGATTAAAGATGCTTTTTTCTAAATTTTGTTTTTCTATATATGATGGATATCCTATTATCAAATTATGTCCTTAACTGCAGGACATATATTCCTTATCCCTTTCAATGGGAAAGCCCCACGCTTAATGCTGGAGAAGCCTTTCTCATGATGGCACCTGCTTTTGTATCTCTCTTCGAGGTTTGATCCTTGACAAAACTAAGTCTCACTTGGATTTTAGCCATTATGGAATCAAATTCCTCTTACTTTTGAAGCCAAAATAGTGTAAGGACACAATTAAACCGTAAAGGGGAATGGCCTTTGATGTTATATCATCTAATTACGCATATAACTTCATTTGGCAAAATTCTAATTAGGAACTTGCTAAAAACGGTTCACTTATTTTGAATCAGATAAGGACTTTTGGATAGATAGTTTTATTTAAAATTTGTATAGAATTTAGAAAACATAAAGCTGTGGAAAAGAAAACAAATAGCAGTAGAATTATTGAAGTTTTTCGGTTTTATTAATCATCCTCTTGTTATTTGTAGTCAACTGGTACGTTCTTTGCAACTTCGAGATATGGAAGTGCTGCTACACCTATGCCACCTTCTGTTATTAGCCGTGATAGTGGTTTGCTGGTAGGATATTTTAGAATTCTAAATGAATATTAGTTCGACACTAGTCTTAATTCTAGACTTTCCTCTCCTGTACAGCTAATGCACTTTCCTCTCATTTTCAGGGATTTGGGGTTTTGCTTAATGGTTTGCTTGGTTCTGTTACTGGCACTACTGCATCAGTGTAACAAACTTGAAACTTAGTTAAAAAAAAATCATTAAGTTTTGGATCATTACAAGGAAATCTGTCAGCCTGACCTCTACTTGCTCTTCACAGTGAAATGTAGGCCTGCTGGCATTGACAAGAGTTGGAAGCCGCAGAGTGATTCAAATATCAGCTGGGTTTATGATTTTCTTCTCTGTATTTGGTAGGCTAGTAATTCAACACCCAGTAAGTCTGGATTTCAAATCCCAGCACTTGCAATCCCCTCCCTTATCCCTAGACTGCGCTCTTTTTGTAGCAAAAAAATCTTACATTTCCTGTTTCTTCCATTGATACTGCACTATGATTTCTTTGTTTTAATGATTACTCATGTGGGGCTATCTTATGTCCTTTACCATCAAATTTGGAGCTTTTTTCGCTTCTATACCACTACCAATTGTAGCAGCTTTATACTGTGCTCTCTTTGGCTTTGTCTCTTCTGCTGGTCTTAGCTTTCTCCAATTCTGCAACCTCAACAGTTTCAAAACAAAATTCATATTAGGCTTCTCTTTCTTCATGGGTTTATCAGTTCCACAGTACTTTAGAGAATATTATCGCGGCGGTTGGAGATCAGCTCACCCTACCGGTTGGGTAAGATTCCTGAACAAATCTCATTCAAGCCTCAATTTACTTTTCAACTTCTCTACTTCTGGATAAATCAATTCACTTTCAGTTTATTAGCTACTTAATATTTTTCTTTTCCTTTTCTAATGAATTGCAGTTCAATGGGATAGTGCTTGTGATATTCATGTCTCATATAACCGTTGCTGCTATGGTTGCTTTGTTCTTTGATTTAACACTTTCTCGAGAAAATTACGAAACTAAAAAGGACAGAGGCTTAAAGTGGTGGGAGAAGTCTAGCCTATATAAATCAGATGTTAGGAATGATGAATTCTATGCACTAACCTGCAACCTCAACATGCTTTTCCCTGCCCTTTAACCCTTGAAACTAACTAAATATTTACAAAATGCTCTTAATTTCATTAGAGAAAAGAGTAAACTGCTCTAAGTTTTGCAGTAATTGTTCTTTGCTTTCCACTTCCTTTTCACATTATTAAAGTTGATTTATTTTCCGGATTTTCATTTTCCTCCTGCCCCAGCATTCAAATTCTGGGTCCAAAATTTATTAAACCAAATATAATTCAAATCCAAAAGAATAAGAAGAATCAACAGTGAGCTTGATTTTAATCACCATCCTTGCCATACATTAGTCATTTAATCATAGCTAACCTTTTAAAGAATCCACATCTAGCTGGAATACAAAACTTTGTTTCCTTTATATTTAACCATAACAAACTAATATATTAAAGATTGACATTTGTCGAACCCAAAGTTTACTTCAATTGATTAATGCAGACCAATATGGAAAGGCAGAGATATTGCATTGGAATGTGATTTGTAAAGCGAGGTGATGATTTCTCAACTTGTGCACTATAACCATAAGCCCTTTCTCTGTCAACTCCGTAACCGTCCAATTGAACTGTCATGTCTTGAAAATATAAAATAGTCAATGTTCTGGACAAAAGATGCTGCTTTTCATTTGACTTTATAGATGTTTGGTCATATTTCTATTAGTAGGTTTTATCATCAACATTTTCCATCGATAAGAATTCTCCATTCAGGATTGAGCAGAATATATTCCATTCTATGGACGACTACATGATCTAAAATTAGTTGATAATTAACATTGTCGACTTGGATCACTACTGTTCTTAAAAAATTTATAAATACCAAGAATTGTCTTCCCCTTGGTGCATAAAACTGAGAAGGAGAGAGGTCTTACATGAAGAAAAGAGTCATGTTTGGTAGCCAAGGATGACTTGCCTGCATCTTTCCAAGAGGCTCAGATTTTTATGACTATGAACCAGAAACTCTTTTCGGGGTGCCAGGCAGTCACCTTGGCTAATCTAACAGGTTCTTTTCCCTCAAGTTAGACTTTTTCTTCTTTGTCAATTATATCTATCTGAATCTGTGCTATAACATAAAAAGGCATATATTTGAGTTTTTGCTCGATGCAGAAAAACAATATATTGGTTTGATTTAGATTGAAATGTCAAGTTTTTGTGTGTCTATGGCTGTATCAAAAAGTTCAGACCATGAGGCCCTTGGCTTTGGATCATAAGAAAGAGCTAGGTAACACAAGAATGATACTAGCTTTACTACTTCGGAATCTGAATTTGGATTTGTTTTACTATCCAAATTATTGCGAGGATAGATGCAAATGCTATTAAATATTCATTGATTAGTTTTTTTTTAGGTAAAATTTTCAAATGAATTTTAGTATTTGAAAAGGTTCAAATTTACTATTTAATATAACAGTTGGTCATTGAACAATTTCATACTAGAGAGTAAGACCTTATGGCTAATTCAACCATCTCAGAATCGTAACTTAGGCTGGAGGAAGTTGCTTTAAACCGATCAACATTGCCCCTCCATTCGTCCAGAAGCAGAGTGGAGAGACTACTTGGTTAAATTCTGCTCATAAGTATCATGCAGCTAGAACATGAGATGCAATCACGCATAAGCTGGAGAAAGTAGATTGGCATAAGGTTTTATGGTTTAAGTATCATATCGCGATGCATGCCATCATTGCTTGGATGGTTATTCTTCAGCTATGTGGAATCCCAAAAGCAGGCTGGAGATTGGTCAAATGATTTCAGATGGGTACGGAAGAGACTCAAGGGGAAGGGAAAAGCATTGGTTGCAGTTGGTATGCTCAAACTGGCTTGGTGTGCCTACCTCCATTTTGTTTGGATGGAGAGAAACACTAGATTTCATAGTAAAAGAGCCGATGCTTCTCCAGTTATTCTTAATCAAGTCAAGCAGCTTGCAGGAGATGATATTAACAAGATGTTCATCAATAACTGGGGATTGGAGGAAGATATGCTGAACTTAAAAAAATTAGAATTGTTTTTTTATTTGACCTCTCATTCCTGAGAATAAAAATACAGCACTCTATCAACAGTTGGTAAGAATTAGAATTGATCCCAGACCAAATTTATTGACAGATTTGACTGTTTCTTTAAGTAAAAATAATTAGATTGTACACAATAATAATAAAAAAAATTAGGGAAATTGGGGGTCAGATTCTTTAATTCATGTGGTGTTTGATTGAGTTTCATCCAAACTCCAACCAAAGCCTATGTCTTCTTTTTTATCACCCTTTTGGTTCTTTTAAGTACTCTTGTCTTTATGTTGGAAGCTGTCTTTACACTTACTTGACCTAATACTTTTCCGCAAGTTGAACATGATCTGCACCAAATTTTAAGTAAAAATTTCTTTAAAAAGATGATAGATGTATAAGAATTTATGGAAAGATTACTTACATGAAGCCATGGTCGAGAGCCATCCTGCAAATTTTGAGGCAGTGAGAGCACCAAGCGGAAGCCATGCTGTTAAAATTTTTTGCTTTTAATCTGATCAAATCCAGGAAAATGGAGACCTAGAAAATTTTGTTACAAAATCAGTATAAAGTGTAAAACAGAAGAAAATAAATATACTTTTCTTTTCCTTTTAAACGTGGGTTTTTATGCAGGTGATTTCCTTGGGAAGCAAGAATTCCAGGGATATTGTTGACCAACGGTTTCTAATAGAGTTGTAAGTATGATGAAAAAGCAGGGTATATATGACTTCTGGCACAAGTTTGATTGTTCATTCCTATATCAAGTTAAGGGTCAAACTTTCATGACAAAGTAATTTACGGTGTGATGGAGATTGAAAGTCAAAGCAAAAATTTTGCATTGAAATTCCATGAATTTGTTTAAGGTTCCATGGTAAATAAACCACAATATGAAATTTAAACATATATTTTTTAATTATATCACTTTAGTGAGAAAGTTTAACTAATTGAGTCAAATAGTACTTCTTTACTTAACCCAATCCAACCATAGAACTCCTAATCAAATAGCACTTCTTCAAAATTCTTTTAAAAAAAAAAAACAACCTTAAAGGATTAAGGAAGAGAGGAAATCTTCTTTAGAAGTTTCAATTATGGCATTTTTTTTTACAAAAAAGGCCACAACCTTAAAGGATTAAAGATGAAAAATTCTTTTCTTCATGTAAGACCTCATGACTAATCTAACAGGTTCTTTTCCCTCATGTTAGACCTTTTCTTCTTTGTCAATTATATCTATCTGAATCTGTGCTATAGCATAAAATGGTTTATATTTGAGTTTTTGCACGATGCAAAATAATAATATATTGGTTTGATTTTGATTGAACTGTCAAGTTTTTATGTGTCTACGGCTTTATCAAAAAGTTCAGATAATGAGGCATTTGGCTTTAGATCATAAGAAAAAGCTAGAAAACAAAAGGATGGTACTAGTTTTAGTACTTTATTTGGAAATGTGAATTTGGATTTGCTTTACTATCCGAATTATTGCAAGGATAAAGGTAAATGCTATTAAATATTCATTGATTTGTTTTTTTTTTTAGCTAAAATTTCAAATGAATTTAGTATTTGAAAAGGTTCAAATTTGCTATTTAATTTAGATCTAACAGATTCATGCAGTTGAATGTACCCGAAAATTTATAACAGTCATTGAACTATTTCATATTAGAGAGTAAGACCTTATGGCAAATTCAACCATCTCTGTATCATACTTGATCAATCATTCTTGACATGTTCTTTAATCAATTATTTGAAATATTCATATTGTATTAAATATGATATCCAATTGAGTAATGGATGTTATTCATGTATAAATATATATAAAAATAAGATAATGATTTATATATTTATATAAGATTAATGATATATTATAATGTTAGATTTTTTTTTTTGTTATAAAATCAATCATATATTATAATATTAGATTTTATATACAAGGATTGTGATTAAATCAATGATACAATATAATTAAATATACAACTCAATAAATATATATAATTAATTCTCCATTATTAATATTTCAATCTCAATCTACGGTCAAAATAAATCTTTTTTTAATTTGATAAATTAAATCAATCAATATATAAGTATGATAGCTAAATAAAATTTTTACTTAATTAATAAACACTATAATTATGGTCATAAAAGATTTCATTTAATGATTTAAGAATTTATGAAGAAATATAATTAATAAATACTATAATTCCAATCATAAAAAAGATTATTCTCTAATTAATTATTTGATACATTTATATTTGATTAAATATAGTAGCCAATTGAGTAATTGATATATTTCATATCATATATATATATATATAATTCAAATATTTTGTAATAAATGCCAAGTCATTTTACATAAATTTTAAACTTATATCTCCTAATTTTATTACACTAAATACAATAGACTTTTGGCTAAAATTCCTAATTTTAAAACCGTTATATGTTAAAATTTATTGAAGTTTTAAATTTTCTAATATTAATGTTTTTAACTATTGATTTTCTTATGCTTGATGATTTTTTCATCACAATAGACTTGTGATTTTGTTGCCTAGCTTTTTAATGGATTTCTACATTTGATTTTCTTATATTATTATTTTTTAAAACTATTATTTATTAAAATTTATTATAACTCTTTTGGTTAAATTTTCTAATTTTAAAACTGTTATTTGTTAAAATTTATTAACACATTAAGTTTTCTATAATATTAATGGTTTTATTATTGACTTTTCTTATTATTTATGTTTTTTTATCATAATAGACTGTTGATTTTGTTATCAACTTTCTAATGGATTTTTGACTCTTGATTTTCTTCTATTTATGTACTTTAAAACTATTATTTATTAAAATTTATAGTAACTTTTAGTATTCTAAAAATAATATTTTTTTACTATTGATTTGTTAAAATTTATTCAAATTTTTGTAGCAAATGCCAAGTCATTTTACACAAATTTTAAACCTATATCTCCTAATTTTATTACATTAAACACAATAGATTTTTAGTTACCTATTTTTTTAATAAATTTTTGACTTTTGGTTTTCTTTTATTTATGTTCTTTAAAATAGTTATTATAATAACGTCTAGATCCGGGGATTTATCGCTAGACATTGATTTTAGGAAGTCGCCACCAATCTTTTTTATCTAGGTGCGATTGGCCACCTAAATAATCTGTCCTTTTAGGGAACACCTAAGTTTAAAGGTCCTTAAAAGAATAGGTTCAGGTCTACTAACCAGAACAGAGTTTAGGAGTTCGGTTACGTGTGAGAAAGGTTATAGCACCCTCACAACGCCCATCAAAAGATGGTACCCGCTTAAATTTGTGTTATCCAAAAGCCTTAAAATTTTATCAAGTAATTAATTATTGAAAATTTTTCTCAATTGACTCTAATACTTTTAGCAGAAAATTGAGAAAATTCCCTCACCTCAAGACTATGCAAGAAAAAACTACTGTTTCACTTGCAGAGGCTCCGTCGTCGGATTATTTAAAGAAAAATCAAAATCAAAATAAAAAGGAAGGAAAGAATGATTGTTCTCGTGTAGGAAAAATTGATACTTTCAACTTTTCCTCAAAAATATTTTTTTTGAAATTTTGATTTTCAAGAAAAATTGATACTTTCAACTTTTCCTCAAAAACCTTTTTTTTGAAAATTTATTTTTAAGAAAAATTGATACTTTCAACTTTTCCCCAAAAATATTTTTTGAAAATTTATTTTTAAAGAAAATTGATACTTTCAACTTTTCCCTAAAAATATTTTTTTGAAAATTTTGATTTTCAAGGAAAATTGATACTTTCAACTTTTTTCTAAAAATATTTTTTTTGGAAATTTTGATTTTTATTTAAAGAAAATAGAATAATAAAAAAAGTAAAAATAAAAAATAAAGAAAAGTAAAACAAAAATAAAAATAAAATAAAGATAAAAAGAATATTAAATAAACCTTAATCTAATAAATAAAAATAAAAAACAAATAAACAAATAAATGAAAATAAAAAAATTCAAAAAAAAAAAAAACCTGGAGCGGCTCGGATCGGGGCTCGGCTCAAGGAAGAGAAAATGGCTCGGAGAAGCGGCTTTGGAGCTCAGCTCGGCTTGGAGGGAGCAGACACGCGCGGGTCAGGAAGCGGGTCGACGCTCGGGTCGGGTCGGATCTCGACAAAACGTGCGGATCCTCTAGGTTACTTAAGGTCGAAACGACGTCGTTTTGAGAGGGTATAAAAGCCACTTCCCTCTGTTTTTCGGCAGAACGCTCCTCCCCTCTCTCTCTCTTATTCTCTTTTTCTCTTCCTTCTCTCTAAAGGCTGAAGAACTCCGGTTGAATTTCGCCGGACTCTGAAAAATATCACCGGAATCTGAAAAATTTCGTCGAAAGTTCGTCGGAAGTTGGCCGAAAGATCACCGATTTCTGGGATTCTTCACCGAAAACTGGGCAGATCGTCGAAAACTTCAAGGTTGGTCGAAATTTTCATCGTAAAATTCAAACTTCACCGAAAAATTCACCGGAATCTAAAATTTTCCAGAAATTCCCAGAAAAAAAATCGCCAAAAATTCTCAAAAAATTTTTGCTAACTCCCCGAACACTCCTAAACCTTTTCTCAGCTTCCTATACGCCTCCTTTTCTCTCAAATTAGTAGCTTTGCTCACTGCTTATTCTCTAGCATCTGTTCTAGGAGGTCCCTTTTATAGGGATTGATCAGGAGTTCCTGATCAATTCCAATTTCTCCTTGGACGGAGATTCAATCTTTGAATCCAATCTGGACTCTCTTGATTGAATTCCCATCCACAGTGGGATTCTTTAACTTTCAATCATAGCCCTCAAAAAAGAAGAAAAAAAAATAATAATGATAACAATCAGATAATCAGAAAAATCAAATAAATGAATAAAAATAAAATTAACAGATAATGAAAATAAGATAAACCCAAAAAATATTACAAGATAAAAAATAATAAAAAATAAATTATAATATAATAATAAATATATAACTATATAAAAATACATATAAATATTAACAAACAAAAAAAAAGATAAATAAATAAAAATATACATATAATAATAATAAATAATAAAATACATAAAATACATAAAATACAAAAGAAAGAAGAAAGAAGAAAAAAAATAACACAAGATAAAAATTGGATTGGGCTTACCCATTTGGGTCAGGCCCAATTGATCTAGGCCTGGACCCAATTGGGTGTCTACAGCTGCCCCTCTTTGCACATTTTCTGTGAAACAAAAATTGCGCAAAGACGTAGACACCCAATCAAGACTCAACTCAACATTGTCATTTTTTATTTTTTTTATGTTTTCTTTTTTTTATTTTTTTTGTTTTTGACCAAAGCTCCTCTAAACAGAGGCTCAACGACTTTGAGAAATATAAATTGCTCCTCTAAACAGAGGCACCACGACTTTGGAAAAGTAAATTGCTCCTCTAAACTTCTCAACTGCCCCATTCATTTTCGGACGGTATGGTGTCGAGTTATGATGCTTGATCTTGTATTGAGCACATATTTCTTGCATCATCTTACTATTTAGATTCTTGGCATTGTCCGAAATAATTCTCTCCAGAAGTCCATATCTACAGATGATCTCTTTTTTTATAAACTTGCAAACCACAGAGCGTGTCACATTTGCATACGATGCTACCTCTACCCATTTTGTGAAGTAATATATCATCACAAAAATGAATCTATGCTTGTTAGAAGCCTTTGGGGTGATCGGACCAATGACATCCATGCCCCACATTGAAAATGGCCATGGTGGTGCCATAACATGTAAAGCAGATGGTGGAGCATGAATCTTATCAGCATATATCTGGCATTTATGGCATTTACAAACATAATCAATGCAATCATTCTCCATCATCAACCAGTAATATCCTACTCTCATGATCTATCTTTTTATCATATGTCCACTAGTATGTGCCCCACATATTTCATCATGCACCTCTTTAATGATTTTTTTCGCTTCAATCTCATTTACGCACCTCAATAATACTGGATCGTTGCTTCTTTTGTAAAGGACATCCCCATCCAAGAAAAAGCTAATAGCCAATCTTCGGATGACCCTTTTATCATTTTCTGTTGCTTGAACTGGATACTGCTGATCCTTGACATACTATAAGATGTCATAATACCAGGCCTTTCCATCTTCTTCTCCCTCTACATTAGAATAATAAGCCGGTATATCTTTAACATCTAACTTGATGGGCTGAATGTCGATATTATCATTAATTTGAACCATTGTAGTCAGAGTAGCCAATGCATCAGCAATCACATTCTCTTCTCGGGGTAAGTGATCAAACTGGACATCTTCAAATCGTTTCGTCAGCTCTAGAATATACTTATGATATGAAACGAGTTTTGAATCTCTCGTTTCCCATTCTTCTTTCAACTGATATATAACTAGAGCCGAGTCTCTAAATACTTTTAGTACATTTACTCTTCTATCTATAGTAGCTTGTAAGCTCATGAGACATGCCTCATATTCAGCGATGTTATTTGTGTAATTAAAATTTAACCTCGCTGTTATGGGACAGTATTATTCTTCTAGAGAAATCAGAATTACCCCAATTCCATGCCTCAAGGCATTAACAGCTCCATCAAAGTACATTTTCCAACATTTTTCTACATGCTCCCCTTCCTCTAGTTGGAAAATAGTCATTAAGTCTTCATCAGAGAATTCTAGCTTCATCGGCTCATACTCTTCAATAGCACGATCTGCAAGAAATTCTGCTATAGTGCCTCTTTTATTGCTTTTTGGCTCACATATATAATATCGTATTCCGAGAGCATTACTTGCCATCTAGCGATTCTCCCAGACAAAGAAAACTTTTCGAAGATATACTTAATGGGATCCAGTTTCGCTATGAGCCACGTAGTATAGTAGAGCATGTACTATCTAAGTCTTTTGGCAGTCCACGCTAATGCACAACACATTTTCTCTAATGAAGAATACTTGGATTCATATTCCATGAACTTTTTACTCAGATAGTAAATAGCTCTCTCCTTTCGATTAGCCTCGTCTTGCTGCTCCAGCACACATCCCATTGAATTTTCATATACAGTTAGGTACAAAATTAAAGGTTTCCCTAGAATAGGTGGCACCAATACTGGAGGGTTCGATAAATATTGCTTAATTTTATCAAACGCCTCTTGACATTTTTCATTCCATTTCCCAGGATTATCTTTACGGAGAAGCTTAAAGATGGGTTCACATTTGTAAGTAAGCTGAGAGATGAATCGAGAAATGTAGTTCAATCTCCTCAGAAAACCTCAAACTTTTTTTGGCGTGCTGGGAGGTGACAAATTTTGGATGGTCCGTATCTTATCGGGATCGACTTCAATTCCTCTTTCACTGACCACAAAGCCTAGCAACTTCTCTGACTTTACCCCAAAGATGCACTTAGCTGGGTTTAACTTGAGCTGAAATTTTCTCGGTCTCTCAAATAACTTTCTGAGGCTAGTGACATGATCTTCATCCTTACAAGACTTTACAATCATATCGTCTACATACACCTCAATCTCTTTGTGTATCATGTCATGAAAGAGTGTTACCATGGCTCTTTGATAGGTTACCCCAGCATTTTTTAACCCAAAAGGCATGACTTTGTAATAGAAGGTTCCCCACATGATCACAAAAGTAGTCTTTTCCATATCATTTACAGCCATCTTTATCTGATTATACCTTGAAAAACCATCCATAAAAGAGAAAATTGAATGCTTAGCCGTGTTATCTACCAATGTATCGATATGAGGTAAAGAAAAGTTATCCTTTGGGCTAGCCTTATTAAAGTCTCGATAGTCCACACACATTCATACTCTTTCACCTTTCTTAGGAACCGAGACTATATTGGCTACCCATTCTGGATACTTAGCCACTTGTAGAAAACCTGCATCAAATTGTTTCTTCACCTCTTCTTTAATCTTTAGCAGCATTTCAGGCTTCATCCGTCTTAGTTTCTGCTGAACTGGCTTACATTCTGGCTTTAGGGGCAATCTGTGCTCCACTATCTCTGTGCTCAATCCTGGTATATCCTGGTAAGACCAAGCAAATATATCTACAAATTTTCAAAGTAGTTCTACCAATCGTTGCCTATCTTCATATGAAAGTGAAGTGCCCATTCTAACCTCTTTCTTATTTTTTTCATCTTTCAGATTCACTAAGTCCACTACCTCTTGATGAGGCTCAATTGGCTTATTTTCTTGTTCAATCATCCTCATTAGGTCCGGAGGCATAACATATTCTTCAAAATTCTCTTCGTTATCAAGTTCATCAGTATTAATTGAATTCTCAAAGCTAACCTCTTGATTGTTATCATGATTATCTTCATGTTCATTTAAAGACCTGCAATTGAATGAAATGGGATATGTTGGCAAGATGTGCTTGGAGAGATGGAAAAAATGAAGACACAAAAAAAAATGAATGAAAATGCATACTTCCTAATTTTTATTAAAAATAATAAATGATGAATGGCCCGAAAAAAAAGATCACCCCAATGCCTTGGGCAATAGCTATTGGGATGTTACAATTACATTGCATCTAAATCAAAAGTCAAAGGCATCTCGATGGCACTCCAATTGTTCAACTCATAATCTGGTGGACAAAGGCAAACCCACTCCTCTTGATTAACCCTCACTTCATCTTCAATAGCATTAATGGCTAACCGGGCAAAATCGTCTTCCACATTTTTTTTTACATTTGGGTACATGAATCTTCCAAGTTTAAAGGTTTCATACAAGTGTAGGATAAACATCAGTCTTGCTGTCTTTCTTGATGGCCTTCTTTTGACTTCCCACTCTGCCATCTCATAGCCTAGGCCTGCCCTGTCGCTATTGTCCACTATTGTTGGAGGTTATTTAATTCCTTATAAATTTTTGCCTAGCCCAAGTCCTGGACACCAGCCTTTGTTGATGACTTGGCTCACCACTATCTTTGAAAAAAGCTGACTTTGAAATCCTTCACCTATAGTATTGACCAATTCAAAAGACCGATAGGAGCATTCCAATGCTTCTTCGACAGCCTCTACATATGGAGTGTTCAATGGTTGGGTCACTAGCATATCTTCTTCCCCAACTACCACTACTAATTGACCTTCCATATTGAACTTGATCTTCTGATGTAAAGTAGAGGGCACAGCTCCTGCCATGTGAATCCATGGTCTTCCTAACAGACAGCTATAGGATGGAGAGATATCCATCACTTGAAATTTTATATTAAAGGTGCATGGCCCAATTGTAAGGGCATCTCAATATCCCTTAGGACTTTTTTTTTAGTTTCATCAAAGGCTCTCACAATCATCTGACTATCCCTCATATGAGAATAATCAATGGGTAGCCTTGCCAAAGTTGACATAGGCATGACGTTGATGGCAGAACCATTATCGATAAGGACTTTAGCTATGATATGACTCTTGCACTTGACTGTGATATGCAGAGCCTTGATATTTCTTTTTTCCTCCAAAAGAATCTCATCATCGCTAAATGAAATGTGATTTGGTATGACTAGGTTTCCAGCCAGGTGGTTCACATATTCAACAGATACGTTATGTGCCACATATGCCCGATTCAACACTTTCAGCAGGGCATTTCGGTGTGGCTCTGAGTTCAGCAGTAATGATAATAATAAGATTCGAGCTGGCATTTTATTCAACTGTTCCACAATAGAATACTCGCTATGTTTTACCAGCTTCAAGAATTCACAAACCTCTCTTTTTGATACTGGCTTCGATTGATCTTCTTCAGATTCTATCTCAGGATTATTCCGTCTTTCTTTTTTTTTAGCCTTCTCCTTTCTAGCCTTCTCTAGTATTTCTGGGGTGTAACATCTCCCTCTTCGAGTAATGCCTCTTACACCAGTAATATTAGAAGTATCGACTTTGAAGACCTCTTTTTTTTTCCTGAACTACAGTGTCACAGCCGTATCTCCAGGGTACAGCTTTATCATCTTTATATGAAAAAGGAGTTAGGACTTTAAAAGTTACTGGCCTGGGGAAGAGTTTATCTATGACTGACTTTGGTTTGTTCCCACACTGAATTGTCACTGATTTGGGAAACAGCTTTTCAGGCCTATCAATCATGCACACCTCAACATTTTTCAAGTCTTCTTTTTCTTCATAGACCTCCATCTGATATGAATCTAAGAGTTTTTGTACCTCTTGGTAAAACTGCTCACAAGTCTCAATGGAATGGCACATTGCCCCACTATGATACTTACAACTAGTACCAGCTATATATGTTCCATGATAGCTGTGTGGACTTACCAGTTGTATCATGTCTACTTTTCGTAAAACATCAAATAGCTGACTGAGAGATGTCTTAATATCTGTTACACTTTTTTCTTCATATGGCGCTCCTATTCTTCACCTATATCATTCACATTATGATTCGGTAAAGGATTACCACTAACATTTGGCGCAGCCATCCCTTCAGTATCAAAACAGATCATTTCATCCTTGATCAACCGTTGCACTTTATGTTTTAGGGTAGTGTAATTTTTTATTGAGTGACCAGCAATCCCATAATGGTAGTCACAGTGGGTGGTGGGATCATACCACTTGGGGTAAGGTGGCTTGAGGGGTTTCAATTTACTTGAAGTGATCAAGTGACTGTTGTAGAGCTCCTTATATAATTCTGTATAAGTCATTGGAATTGGGTCAAAAACAGGTTTCTCACGAGTGGTTCGTTGCTCCCACGAGCCACCAGTGGGGTTAGTTGAGCGATTTTGAGGTCTGAGGTAGGTTGAATGTTAGGATTGTACATGGTATTTTGGGGTCTATGAGAGGTTTGATAGGTTTGGGGGTATGGCGGTTGTGTAAATGGTTGGTATGCGTGAAAGAAAGTGTTATTTACAACAGGGTGATATGACTGGTATTCTAGTGGCGGGTAGGGTGAATAACTCCTTAGTTGCTGTCTATCAAAGCTCACAGCCTGAGCTTCAGTTTCTTTTTTCTTCGGAACTCTTTTGCTAGATGCTTCATTTCCTTCTAGCTTGTCATTCTTGATGACGCTTTCAATGATTTCTCTCGAGATTATCATATCGATAAAATTTTTTATTGCATTCCCTATCATCTTTTCATAATAAGGAGATTTTAAAATGTTAACAAATAGCACTGTAGTTTCTTTCTCAGTCAGAGGGGGCTGTACTTGAGAAGCAATATCTCTCCATCTCTAGGCATACTCTTTAAAGGACTCGTTTGCCTTTTTTTTCAAATTCTGTAAAGACAAACGATCTGGGGCTAAATCGATGATATGTCGATATTGACTGATAAAGTTATGTGCCATATCGCTCTAAGAGCGAATGTGAGTCCTGTCCAGCTGAACATACCATCTGGCCGCAGAGTCAGTAAGACTGTCTTGAAAAACATGCATCAAGAGTTTTTCATCATGTGCATGAGCTGCCATCTTTCTGCAATACATGGTGATATGGGTTTTGGGGCATTTTGTACCGTCATATTTTTCAAATTTTGGTACTTTGAACTTATGGGGGATAACCACATCAGGAACTAGGCAGAGCCCAGCAGCATCAACTGACCCATAAAAATTAAATCCTTCCACAGTCCTTAGCCTTTGCTCTAGCATGCTAATCTTAGAACTTTCTTCAGCTTCTACCCTTATCTTTTCCTTCTCTTTCTCTTTTAAATCATCTAGATCATAAATTGGTTCTGCTGTCTTTTCAGTGAAGATAGGATTTATATAGTTATTATACTGCTCTGGGTTAAAAGCTAATGGCATTCCAGGATATGTTGGATATGCGAAGTGTTGTGGCGAGACCTCTTGAGCAGACTGGGCTTGAGATGGCCAAAACCTAGAGGGTACAAAGGGTCAGCCACTTCTTGTAATGGGGGAACTTGCTGGCTTGTATTTTCTATAACTTTTTTTCCTTTATTCATATTATTAAGAGCCTCCAGAATCTTGCTTAGCTCACTTTCATTCTTCTCTTGTACTTTTTCTAGCTTTTCAAATCTATGGAAACTTTTTTCTTCCATTTGTCTTGCTCTGGATCTTATGTTGTATGGATGAGCAGGGTTTTTACTAGATGGAGCTATCCTAGGACCTTGAATACCATATCTCAAAATTAGTAAATTTGCATGATCATCATATGGTTACTTTGTTAAATGTAATGAATGAGAATGCAATGAATGAAAAATGCATGTATGCAAAGAACATTTACCTTAAAACGGTATTCAACTAAAAAATTTCATTTATTCCAAAAAACTTTAATCTACATTGAGTTTATTATCCTAGAATTATAACCATAAAATTGTTTAATCTGTTCATACTGAGCCTTGGCTTCTTCTATAAAGTTCAAAAGACGCTGTCCATGTTCTCCTACTGGGGCCACCACTTGTCTTAATGCCTCTGCCTCTTCCACCATCTCTTTTGCCTTACGCACCCCTTTATGAATTTGGGTTGTTAAGTGCTCAATGTATTTCTGCCTTTCTAGGTTCTCTCTTTTACCACACCAGACTTGGTATGATAATTCTCTATGTTCTCTAACCAATGCAGCGATGTGGTCTCCTTCTTCTTCCAACCTTTGACTTAGCCCGCTCAAATAACTGTTTAGCATGTTAATTTCTGCCTGTGCTTCAGTACTTTCTTCTTTCAACTCGGCATACTCTTGTTTTAGTCTTGTATTTTCCTCAGTTAGCTCGACAATGGTTATCTCTTTGGCCCTTTCTCTCACACATAGCCTCTTATGCTCTTGGTGTAACCTTGCTAGATCTTCAGTAGTTGTATCTCGTTCTCTAGCAATCTTGTGAACTTTAACTTCATAATTTTTGGCTCTACCTTTCCACTGGGCTTTTTCTTCTTGAAGTTCTTGAATCTTTTTCTTTAACTTGATCTTTTTAAATTTAAATTCTTTTATTGCCAGCTCTAACTCTGATAGTGTCTCTTCAAGTTTTTTTTCTGTTGGTGGTTGAGAGATTTCATAAGTGAATACCATTTCTTATCTTCTCTTTGTTCTCCAAACCAAGTAACCTGGGGTGACTTTTTCAGTGAATAGTCCAGGACTCACTCTTTGGGGATTTTTCCATGCTTTGATCATTTCATTCATCCTCTGAAATGCTTTAGGCTCACTGTAAGAGAAATTTAACTGATGAAGCCCATAAGTCATAGGAATAAACTGTTCTCCCCCCAATTGCCTCCTCACTAGGAGTGGTGCATAATTCGTTACTCCTCATAAACCCAGAAGTGGAACCACTGTACTATCCCCACATTGGTATAACATAGGCTCACGATTCATCCATGGGACTAACCATCTCACCCTGGCACTTTCTAATTTTTGTAAGAAAGTTATCCATTCTTGTTTAGACTTTCGCTTTGACCATCCACTTTCGTAGAATTCTTTGATCGAAAAATGATTACGGATGTAAATCTTCAAGAAAACACCATTTTCTTGTTCAAAATGGCTTTTCATCCACATGTACAATAACTGTATGCATCTTATGAATCGTCCTTCATTTCGACGATAATAACTCAAAGATCTGATAGTCTCTGCTAATATTACCGTTGAAGGATTACAGCCATTAATCACACTTTTAAAGAAATCAACCACCGCTATCTCAATATGTCTCAAAACTTTTGGAAAGATCACCAGTCCATATATAGCCAAGGCAAATATGTCTAACCCTCGTTCTTCATTGGCATGTTGCATCAGAAACTCATAAAAGAACTTTCAAGGTAGGCAAACCTGTTCTTGTTTCTTCTTTGTATGAGAATCCATAACTTCTTTGTCTATCCCCATGAGTTGAGCCAGACTTTTACGAAATCTTGACTTATGCTTTTTGACATATATCTTGTCAGGAGTCTTGAGATGCAAACTTACCAAGATCGAATATTCTTCTATGATGGGAGTCATATTAGCTTCGTTAAACCAGAATTATGTTGCAGCTCTAATTAGTTGATCATCAACAGCCACTGCTAAAAGGTGTGCTATATGCCTATGTTTCTGACAAAACTGCTCTTGTCTTGACGGACTCATCTTTTTCCAGATATCAACTAAATCTTCTAAATTATTCTGTTTGAGGAGGATAGATGTTTCTTGAGACAGAGTAGACTCATACCCAATTGGCAAGCAATCTTCCATCTTCAGTTGAGTCTTTTCTGACTGGGCCCTTACTTCATTGGGTGTCCCACAAGGTGTTAATACTGATGAAGAACAGACTAAGCGTTCATTGGTGTCCATGAAAAAAATTTGTTGAAGACCGTTTTTCAGGCAAATGTTCTTTATTTATGATATGCACATGAACCAATGCAAAAAAAAAATGTTAGTATACCCAGAAAAAGAATAAATGACTAAGTAAATTTAAACATCACACAAAGTAAAAGGGATGAATCCTATGCTTTTGGTTAATTCTAAAGGGGAAAAGTGATGGCTTTATCTATAGGTTAGGCACTCTTAAAGTTCACTATATGCGGTTTTAGGGTCAAAGTCTAAAGGTCCTCAAATTGTTCCTTACATCCTTGTCCATCACAGACTAGTAAGGCACCCTAATCATCACCCATTACATGTTACAAGCGAAAAAGATTCAATTTGAGTGGGAGTATTTCGCTAGCCACTGCGGAGGCATTAGACCTCACAAAAGCAATAGGTACTTTACTCCCTCCTAGAGGGACGGAGCTCGGGTACAGAGCTCATGTTATGCACATGCATATGAATGATATAATTAACAAAGTAAATAAACATGAATGAATAATAACACATATATACAAAAAGGTTCAATTTTGTTGGGCTTTTGGATAACACAAATTATTTGCTGGCCTGACTCTCAAAGTCTCCAGTGGAGTCGCCAAGCTGTCATAACGTCTAGATCTGGGGATTTATCACTAGACATTGACTTTAGGGAGTCGCCACCAATCTTTTTTATCTAGGTGTGATTGACCACCTAAATAATCTGTTTTTTTAGGGAACACCTAAGTTTAAGGGTCCTTAAAAGAATAGGTTCAGGTCTACTAACCAGAACAGAGTTTGAGAGCTCGGTTACGTGTGAGGAAGGTTATAGCACCCTCACAACGCCCATCAAAAAATGGTACCAGCTTAAATTTGTGTTATCCAAAAGCCTTAAAATTTTACCAAGTAATTAATTATTAGAAATTTTTCTCAATTGACTCTAATACTTTTAGCAAAAAATTGAGAAAATTCTCTCGCCTCAAAAGTATGCAAGAAAAAATTACTGTTTCACTTGCAGAGGCTCCGTCGTCAGATTATTTAAAGAAAAATCAAAATCAAAATCAAAACAAAAAGGAAGGAAAGAATGATTGTTCTCGTGTAGTAAAAATTGATACTTTCAACTTTTCTCCAAAAATATTTTTTGCAAATTTATTTTTAAGGAAAATTGATACTTTCAACTTTTCCTCAAAAATATTTTTTTTGAAATTTTGATTTTCAAGAAAAATTGATACTTTCAACTTTTCCTTAAAAACCCTTTTTTTTGAAAATTTATTTTTAAGGAAAATTGATACTTTCAACTTTTCTCCAAAAATATTTTTTGGAAATTTATTTTTAAGGAAAATTAATACTTTCAACTTTTCCCTAAAAATATTTTTTTAGAAATTTTGATTTTCAAGGAAAATTGATACTTTCAACTTTTCCCTAAAAATATTTTTTTGGAAATTTTGATTTTCAAGGAAAATTGATACTTTCAACTTTTCCCTAAAAATATTTTTTTGGAAATTTTGATTTTTATTTAAAGAAAATAGAATAATAAAAAAATAAATAAATATAAAAAATAAAGAAAAGTAAAACAAAAATAAAAATAAAATAAAGATAAAAAGAATATTAAATAAACCTTAATCTAATAAATAAACAAATAAATGAAAATTAAAAAATTCAAAAAAAAAAAACCTGGAGCTGCTCGGATCGCGGCTCGGCTCGACTCGGCTCAAGGAAGAGAAAATGGCTCGGAGAAGCAGCTTTGGAGCTCGGCTCGGCTCAGCTCGGCTTGGAGGGGGCAGACACGTGTGGGTCAGGAAGCGGGTCGACGCTCGGGTCGGTCAGATCTCGGTAAAACACGCGGATCCTCTAGGTTACTTAAGGCCGAAACGACGTCGTTTTGAGAGGGTATAAAAGGTACTTCCCTCTATTTTTCGATAGAACGCTCCTCCCCTCTCTCTCTCTTCTTTCTTTTTTCTCTCCTTTCTCTCTAAAGGTTGAAGAACTCCGGTTGAATTTCGTCGGATTCTGGAAAATATCATCGGAATATAGAAAATTTCGTCAGAAGTTCGCCGGAAGTTGGTCGGAAGATCACCGGTTTCTGAGATTCTTCACCGGAAACTGGGCAGGTCACCGAAAACTTCAAGGTTGGCCAAAATTTTCACTGTAAAATTCAAACTTCGTCAGAAAATTCACCAAAATCTGGAATTTTTCATAAATTCCCAGAAAAAAAAATCGCTAAAAATTCTCAAAAAATTTCTGCTAACTCCCCAAACACTCTTAAACCTTTTCTCAGCTTTCTATACGCCTCTTTTTCTCTCAAATTAGTAGCTTTGCTCACTGTTTGTTCTCTGGCATCTGTTCCAGGAGGTCCCTTTTATAGGGATTGATCAGGAGTTCCTGATCAATTTCAATTCTTCCTTGGACGGGGATTCAATCTTTGAATCCAATGTGGACTCTCTTGATTGAATTCTCATCCACAGTGGGATTCTTTAACTTTCAATCACAGCCCTCAAAAAAGAAAAAAAAATAATAATAATGATAACAATCAGATAATCGAAAAAATCAAATAAATGAATAAAAATAAAATTAACAGATAATGAAAATAAGATAAACCCAAAAAATATTACAAGATAAAAAATAATAATAAATAAATTATAATATAATAATAAATATATAACTATATAAAAATACATATAAATATTAACAGAGAAAAAAAAAGATAAATAAATAAAAATATACATATAATAATAATAAATAATAAAATACATAAAATACAAAAGAAAAAGAAAGAAGAAAAAAATAACATAAGATAAAAATTGGATTGGGCTTACCCATTTGGGTCAGGCCCAATTGATCTGAGCCTAGACCCAATTGGGTGTCTACAGTTATTTGTTAAAATTTATAGAAATTTTTATTTTTCTAATATTAATATTTTTTATTATTAATTTTCTTATGATTTATAATTTTTCATCACAATAGACTTTTTGTTATCTAACTTTTTAATGGATTTCTGGTTTTTGATTTTCTTCTATTTATGTTTCTTAAAGTTTATTATTTGTTAAAATTTATTGTAACTTTTTGTTTTCTAATATTAATGTTTTTTACTATTGATTTGTTAAAATTTATTGAAATATTTAGTTTTTATGGATTTATAACTTTTGATTTTCTTCTATTTATATTCTTTAAAATCGTTATTTGTTAAAACAATTATATAAATGTATTTCATATTTGTATTTCATTTTCTTTTCCAATACGTGTTGATATAATACTAATCATGAAGTTTTTTTTTTAATGTGTTTATATTTTGTAATTTTATAATTTTTAATCCTATTTTACATTTTTTTTGTTTGGCATTTCAATTCTATTTTGTAGCCAAATTGATGTATTTTTTAGTGTTTGCATTATTAATTTTTCATAATCCATGATTTTTTTTTATTTCATTTCAAATTTGCTTTTTAATCAATTGAATGTTAGAGATTTTCACAATAAAATATGAGAAATAATCTCACAATGAAAAAGAAAAAATAAAAACAGATAGTTAAGTCTGTTAAAAATAGAGAGATAAGTCTGTTCAAAATAAATAGTTTCAACTGTTCAAAAATAGATAGTTTTTGTCTATTCAAAATAGACAGTCATATTTGTAAAAAAAAGACACTTATCTATTTATAAAAGACTGCTCTGGTTTTTTGAAAATACACAAAAATAATTCTTGAAACTTTTTCACTTTCTTCAAACTCAAGATTTTTTTTTTATAAAAGTTTTGCTGCAGAATACCTTTATAAAAGTTCGGTGATCTTTTGATATGTCGATGAATGCTCGATGTATTGATTTTGTCGATGCAAAACACAATCAATCACTGAGCTTCATTGTATCATCAAGGTTTATTGCCTCCAACCCCTTTGCACACCTACTAATTAAATAATACGTTGGAGGCAAATAAAATTTTAAGGAAAGTGGCACCATTACACGCCTTGAAACTTTTTTTCAAAATTTCAGATTTACTAGAAGCAGTAATTCCAAAGTTTAAATGTTTGCTCTAACAATTTTAAGATTTTATTTGGTTCAACAATGGCTACTGAAGTAACATTCAGGGAATTGGCTTATAATTTTGTCAAATTGGATCATTTGATGGTGATAATTTTTGAAGATGGCAGAAGAATATGCATTTTCTATTTTCAATCTTGAAAGTTGTATATGTTTTGACTACCATAGGCCAAAAGAAAATGAAATGGAAAAATCTGTTACTGCAACAAGAAAAAAGATAGAAATGGATAATGCAGATTACATGTGTAAAGGTTTTATTTTGAACGGTCTTTCTAACAGCCTGTTTGATACATACCAAAATAAGGCTACTACAAAAGAGTAATGGGACAAATTAAAGACTAGGTATATGACCGAGGATGCGACAAGTAAGAAAATTTTCATTAGTCATTTCAATAATTATCATATGGTTGATGGACTTTCTATGATTAAACAACTGTATGAAATTAAAAAAATGCTTAATCAGTTTAAACAATATAATATGAATATATAAAAAATCGTAATTATTTTTTATGACAGAAAAGAGAATAGATTGGGATTGGTAGCAGAAAGCAACAAAAATATAGCCACACAAATGGATCAAAAAGTTTTGCAAAAAAGCAAAAAGAAATCGTAAGTTTATGATAAATAACTTATTCCAATGAATGAACTTTTTCTGTCGTTAAAAGGTATATATGAAAATTAACATTTATTATTCTGTTTTAATAGATCTGATTGTTTCAATAAATGATATTAAACTTATCGAAAGTTTTAAACTTAGTTACACAGATGATATGTATGAAAAGTTATTGTTTACGTATATTTACGTCTTTATTATCTGGTTGTTGTTATTGTTGTAATTTAACACTTTCGATAGCTTCAATACTTGATATTAAGCTTGTCATTTATTGAACTTTGTTTTTATGGTTGATATGAAAGAAAAAGTTGTCAGTTATGTCTGTTTAGGAATATTTTTGCATATAAAAGGCAAATATACAAATAAATTTTGGATGCCTTTCAACATATTGAATGGCTTCAATCCTTCATATTAAACCCAAAAAAAAAAAATTAATTGAATTTGGTTTTCATGATCGATATGTGTGAAAGCCTAAAATGCTTTTATTCTTTATGTATATTTAAGACTATTATGTTGTTACAGGGCCAAAATATAAATAAAGGAGATTAAAGTTATTCAAAATTTTAATACTTGATTAACAGGATTGATATGCATAAATAAGTTACGGTTGATATGTATCCTATCAAATAACATATGTTTTTGTACAGGAGAATGAGATGGGCAGTACAATTGCACGTGCAAAATTTTTTTGCATAATACACACAAAAAAAGATGGATCTTATATGAATGTCGAAACACAAGAAATTATGATAATTTGTATCATCTATTTTATCATAAAGTAAATATTAACTCTTTTTAACATATAATCAATTAATCATTAAACTTGATAGTTGTATATGACAAATTCACAAGAGAAAGCAAAAGAGAAAATGGCTGCTGAGATTGAAGTAGCATCTGAAGGTTCTCTCAACATACAAGAAAAAAAAAATTGGATATTCATAGAAGTTGCTGGGAAAGAAAGGCATAGACGGGTCTGAGGCCTTGGATTGCGTCTAACATCATCTACCTACGTAGACATAACTCTTCGTAATTTATACTCTCAGCAACTCAGTCTTCGCGAGACATTTCAATATTGAGAGAGGAGTTACAAACTATACAACAATGTTTTTAGCAAATAAAAGCAGAAAGAGAACTGGAGCATGCCAAAATTGAATAATAATGTGCTAGAATAGAGCTAAAACGTGCAAAATTTTAGCAATTGCATGATTATTCGATCATCTTATGAATTTTGTGCAACAATAATTTTCAGGAAGTGATCTTGGTGCTCCATCAACTCAAATATTATATTTAGTAAATATTAAAATTTTTAAATAAAAAATAAGCATACAATGAAGTGTTAAAAATTGTATGGTATTATTCAGTGGTTGTTAAGCATGCTAGTGATCAATGTGGAAAATTTTCTTCATCAATTGGCAGCCAGTAAATGTATTTAGTCATCCATTTCATACATTTTAATTTTTTATTTGGTTAATGTATTTACAATATTTAAATGTTATTATATTAATTATTAAATTTTGTATTAATTAGATGGATATTTAAATGTGAATGAAGTTAATATTAAATTCAGTTTCTAAATTTAAGCTCTTTACTAAAAATAAAATTTATTATAAGAAATTTAAAAAATATATATTTTTACATAATAGCAGCATTTGCGTTGGGCAATGCCGCTAAATGAATAATTTAGTGGCATTTGTAGCACAAAATGCCACTATAAGTAGCGGTGTTATTTTCAGCAAACGCTGCTAGTTAGGTCGCGTTTTTTTATAGAAACGTCACTAAAGCAATGGTGTTTTTGTCATAACAACGTCACTAAATTAGCGGCGCCTAAAAGATACAAACGCTGTAAATATTAAGGCGTTTTTATATTCAAACATCTCTAAAGTAACGATGTTTTCTATTACAAACGTTGTCAATGCAACGATATTTTTCTCATAAAAACGTCATTGAAATAGCAGCAACTAAAAGATACAAACACTGCTAATATTGCCATTTTCATATTCAAACGCCTTTAAAGTAGCAGCGTCTCAAAGATATAAACGTCGTTAATATTAAGGCATTTTTTTTAAAATGCCGTTATTTACTATGACGCGTATATAGGCGGCACTCTACGTGACATTTTTTCACAAATGTCGTAACCTTATAGTGGCATTAATAAATGCCGTTAAACGGTAAAAAAAATGTTGCTAAAAACCAAAACCCTTGTAGTGATTAAACCTTTCTTTTAATAGCTATTTAAGATGATTGGAAATATTCAATGCCAATGTCTCTTTTATCTCACACATTAAGTGTATTTCTTAATTCAAACTGTATAAATAACCAAACTTTGAAATGGAAAAAAGTATATGATTTGAGTGGAGTATGTTTCTAAAGTCCATAACTTCAATTTCTAAATTTTTTAATTTTTTTTTAACTTTATTTAAATGTGTTTAACACATTTCTTACATTTTCTTTGTAGGTTTGGTTTATTTGTTATTTCATCATTCTTATAGGAACCTTTATACAAATAGACTTCAAAGAAGCACTTCAGAGGATGAGCTATGACCTACAACTAAGTATATGCCTATTTACACCATTAAAAAGGACTTGATTGGAAATTTTCGAGCAAAGGTAGAGATGCATTTAGAAAATACAAAAAATTATATTAATTTGGTTTATTTTGTCATGCCAGCTGCAAATGAAGAGGAGGCAAAGCAACTAGCAACCAAGCAAGCCATGTTGGAATTAGAAGCAACCCATCGATGTATAATTCATGATATGTAAGTTTTGAGAAATTGCAACATGCTCAAATTGCACTTGAAGAAGAAAATATGATGTGTGAAATAGAGAGGGAACAAAATATCAACTTTAGAATGGTCCTTGAGTCAAATATTAGCAAAATGAAAATTTTTGTCAACAGGATCAAGTTATCTAACTATAGCAAAAAAAAAATTTTTTGACTCGTGGAAAAAAGCGCAATGTGAAAACCTTTAAATTATTATAGTGAAAAATCTAAAATTTTTTCAAGTATTTTCTTCTCTTTTGTGTACTAATTGCACTTTTTTTTGGTAAAAAAATTTGCAGGCTAATAACGATAAAGATGCATCATTTGACACAACAGGCGAAAATAATGATTATAAGTAAATTATGATTTATCATGATTAATTCCATTACTTTTTAATTAATTTATTGATTATCTAATAAACACTCTTATTAAGACTAATTGTCACATTCTTTTAGGAATTCTTTAGATTCACATGGTGTTGTTGTTCTTTTCTCTTCCACAGCTATAAAGAAGTTATCGTCCAAAAAATAATTATGATTCAAACATTTAAAATACAAAATTCATGAGAATTTTTGCTGTGTTATTATATTATTTTGGTTTGTTGTTTTGTTTCTTAAAAAATTGTTACCATAGATTAAGTGGAATGCTACTTTAAATGTCTACTTTCTATAGTTGATAAATAATTAATTTTTTTTATATTTTGTGAATTTCTATAATATTTTAATATTATTTTGTTATTTTGGTTTCTTTATTTTATTTATTTTAATTATAATTTGATCTTTTATTTTCTATATTTTAGCATGAAATATTCATTTTCTCATGTTTTTAATTTGAAAGAATTTTTTTGAACATATATAAAATTTTATGATACAAGAGATTTCTAATAAATGAGAAAAAAAAAAGTAAGCTCAATTAACAATAAGCCATGAAATAACTATTAATAACGACTTAAACCTATTGATAATGTGATACTTAATTATTATGATCTCTCTATATGAATATTCACTATATTTTTTAAAAATTTTGTTATTAATATGTTTGGTTTTTTTTACTTAAAAAAACAATGGTAATGGTGAAAATAGTAATATACATGTATGCATTATGTCTTATTAAAGTTAAATTATGTTATTAAAAAATTTGGCAATTAGAAGTTTGGAAATTTTTCATACTTAAATTATTATCATTCAAAATTAAAGTTTTTAACTTCAATTTATTTTGAATATTACAAACTATATATAAACATAAAAATTAAAATGATGTACAGAAAATCTTAATATTTATAAAATCCTATAAATAAACATAAAATTCAGTTATCATCTTGTCCTTTGTCAATAACTCATACATGACAAGGCCACATCAAAAAGAATTCTCCATACAATTAAATGTATGAGTTATTATTGAATTGATTCAATATGGTTAGAATTCTTTTTATTATCATGATTCAAGAAGCCGCATCCAATAAATTTGTGGTTCAAATTTTAGTACTTGCAATCTTTTGTTATCTCAAAAAAAAATATTGGCATATTTCTACTAGTTCTTTTGTTGTATAGCCAAAATAAAGTGTTGCTCGCTCATAAGATTTGAATTCTGTAACATCCATCAAAATTTTCAAAAAAAAAAAAAAGAAGACATTAGACCAGAAAAGGAAAAGAGACGACAATTGAACATATATGATCTGCATTTTCTTTTTTGCTTCTATTCTTGTCTTTGCAAGATTTTTGGCTTCACTTAAAAGGAAAGAAGAATATATTACAATAAGGATCCAATTGAGGGTAGACTAATATGGAAAGGCAGAGATATTGCATTGGAATGTGATTTGTAAAGCTAGGTGATGATTTTTCAACTTGTGCACTATAACTATAAGCCTTTTCTCTGTCAACCCCATAACCATCCAATTGAACTGTCATGTCTTAAAAATAAAAAATAGTCAATGTTCTGGACAAAAGGATGTTGCTTTTCATTCGACTTTATAGATGATTTGTCATATTTCTATTGGTAGATTTTATCATCAACATTTTCCTTCAATAAGAATTCTCCATTCAAGATTGAGCAGAATATATTCATTCTATGGACAGCTACATGATCTAAAATTAGCTGATAATTAACATTGTCGACTTGGATCACTACTGTTATTCAAAAATTTATAAATACCAAGAATTGTCTTCCCCTTGGTGCATAAAACTGAGAAGGAGAGAGGTCTTACATGAAGAAAAGAGTCATGTTTGGTAGCCAAGGATGACTTGCCTGCATCTTTCCAAGAGGCTCAGATTTTTATGACTATGAACCAGAAACTCTTTTCGGGGTGCCAGGCAGTCACCTTGGCTAATCTAACAGGTTCTTTTCCCTCATGTTAGACTTTTTCTTCTTCGTCAATTATATCTATCTGAATCTGTGCTATAACATAAAAAGGCATATATTTGAGTTTTTGCTCGATGCAGAAAAACAATATATTGGTTTGATTTAGATTGAAATGTCAAGTTTTTGTGTGTCTATGGCTGTATCAAAAAGTTCAGATCATGAGGCCTTTGGCTTTGGATCATAAGAAAGAGCTAGGTAACACAAGAATGATACTAGCTTTACCACTTCGGAATCTGAATTTGGATTTGTTATACTATCCAAACTATTGCGAGGATAGATGCAAATGCTATTAAATATTCATTGATTAGTTTTTTTTTAGGCAAAATTTTCAAATGAATTTTAGTATTTGAAAAGGTTCAAATTTACTATTTAATATAACAGTTGGTCATTGAACAATTTCATACTAGAGAGTAAGACCTTATGGCTAATTCAACCATCTCAGAATCATAACTTAGGTTGGAGGAAGTTGCTTTAAACCGATCAACATTGCCCCTCCATTCGTCCAGAAGCAGAGTGGAGAGACTACTTGGTTAAATTCTGCTCATAAGTATCATGCAGCTAGAACATGAGATGCAATCACGCATAAGCTGGAGAAAGTAGATTGGCCTAAGGTTTTATGGTTTAAGTATCATATCGCGAGGCATGCCATCATTGCTTGGATGGTTATTCTTCAGCTATGTGGAATCCCAAAAGCAGGCTGGAGATTGGTCAAATGATTTCAGATGGGTACGGAAGAGACTCAAGGGGAAGGGAAAAGCATTGGTTGCAGTTGGTATGCTCAAACTGGCTTGGTGTGCCTACCTCCATTTTGTTTGGATGGAGAGAAACACTAGATTTCATAGTAAAAGAGCCGATGCTTCTCCAGTTATTCTTAATCAAGTCAAGCAGCTTGCAGGAGATGATATTAACAAGATGTTCATCAATAACTGGGGATTGGAGGAAGATATGCTGAACTTAAAAAAAATTAGAATTGTTTTTTTATTTGACCTCTCATTCCTCAGAATAAAAATACAGCACTCTATCAACAGTTGGTAAGAATTAGAATTGATCCCAGACCAAATTTATTGACAGATTTGACTGTTTCTTTAAGTAAAAATAATTAGATTGTACACAATAATAATAAAAAAAAATTAGGGAAATTGGGGGTCAGATTCTTTAATTCATGTGGTGTTTGATTGAGTTTCATCCAAACTCCAACCAAAGCCTATGTCTTCTTTTTTATCACCCTTTTGGTTCTTTTAAGTACTCTTGTCTTTATGTTGGAAGCTGTCTTTACACTTACTTGACCTAATACTTTTCCGCAAGTTGAACATGATCTGCAGCAAATTTTAAGTAAAAATTTCTTTAAAAAGATGATAGATGTAAAAGAATTTATGGAAAGATTACTTACATGAAGCCATGGTCGAGAGCCATCCTGCAAATTTTGAGGCAGTGAGAGCACCAAGCAGAAGCCATGCTGTTAAAATTTTTTACTTTTAATCTGATCAAATCCAGGAAAATGGAGACCTAGAAAATTTTGTTACAAAATCAGTATAAAGTGTAAAACAGAAGAAAATAAATATACTTTTCTTTTCCTTTTAAACGTTGCAGGTGATTTCCTTGGGAAGCAAGAATTCCAGGGATATTGTTGACCAACGGTTTCTAATAGAGTTGTAAGTATGATGAAAAAGCAGGGTATATATGACTTCTGGCACAAGTTTGATTGTTCATTCCTATATCAAGTTAAGGGTCAAACTTTCATGACAAAGTAATTGACCGGAAATGTGATGGAGATTGAAAGTCAAAGCAAAAATCTTGCATTGAAATTCCATGAATTTGTATAAGGTTCCATGGTAAATAAACCACAATATGAAATTTAAACATATATTTTTTAATTATATCACTTTAGTGAGAAAGTTTAACTAATTTAATCAAATAGCACTTCTTTACTTAACCCAATCCAAACATAGAACTCCTAATCAAATAGCACTTCTTCAAAATTCTTTAAAAAAAAAAAAAAAAAAGAAAAAACCCACAACCTTAAAGGATTAAGGAAGAGAGGAAATCTTCTTTAGAAGTTTCAACTATGGCATTTTTTTTTTACAAAAAAGGCCACAACCTTAAAGGATTAAAGATGAAAAATTCAATACTTACCTTGCAGGAATCCACCTCTTAAAAATGTAGATTAACTTTTGGTGTTAAGTCTTATGTTTATGTGACAGAGTTCTTTTATTAAAAAGAAAAATATGGAGAATTGACAAAGGTATTCGTTTATATTCACTATTGACCAAATCAGAACATTGCAAACAGATCATATGTTTGTGGGCAACCTTCCCGACTGTTGAAACCCAGGCTCTGACAGAATATGTAAAAGCTGGGTGGCCTGATTGTAGTGAAAAATTACTCTTGCCATAACCACGTTTTGCCTCTAGGATCCGCCACTTTTCTGAAGAATCCAATTCAACCAGAAGAACCAACAGGACCACTCGTATTTCTGGGAGGAACATTGTCCTTACCATCTACATAAAAGAAAGAGACCTCACCCAGCTAGAAAATAAAAATTTCTAGTCCGTCTTCATACTTGCCTGCTTAACTTAAGAACATCTGCCAACCTCCCTCGATACAAATTCAATGTTTGTTGCATAAAAATAAGATTAGATTTTACAATTCATGTGTAGTATTGTGCCCAATGCAAATAAAACATAAAAATTTTATGTATTAAATTCGTGTTTGACTTACTAAACACAATACATATTTTTTATTTTTAATAAACTTATATATAATTTTTTATTTTTGTTAAAATTTTGTCGTGTTTTCGTAATTTTTTTTTTATCATTTTCTATCATGCTTAAAATTATCAACTATATAAACAGCCCATCTTCTCAATCGAGATGGAGAGCAACAAAAGAAATTGGGAAAAAAAAAAGGAAAAGAACCAAAGAGCAAAAGAATTAGTCAGATTAAGGGCGTTCTATCTCCTTCTAGAAATAACAAAATTTGTTAGCAAAGCTGTACACAGAACAGCAGAGCCAAGTCTTTCACCTACTTCGAACAGTTAGAGAATGGTTAACACAGCTTAGTAGAGATTTACAATAATAAACTCACAAATCTATAAAATTCGATTCACTCTTACATGGTTGGCAGTGCTTTTGTTTCTGCCTCTGGCTTGGGTCTTTCTCGACGACATCACTTCTTTTTTAATTCCTTTTTATTTCTTTTTGGTGTTGGGGAAATCAACCAATCAGGTATTTTTTGTGGGGCATGGAACACGTACAAAATCGCATCCACGTACAAGACAAAGATCATCAGATCAGGTTCTGTGCCTGACCCTCCTGCCATTTGTATCAAAGTTTTGCTTGTGCCCACACTGTCCGAGATTTTCCGCCACTGCTACAATCCTCCTGGCAGCCTGCAACTGTTTTCATAACTAAAATTACAATTTTGACCAAACTTTTAAGAAGAATTTTTTTTTCACTTGCTAGTGTTAGGGTTTAATAATGAATTGTCATTTTACAAAGCGTTGATAAGTTCTTTAAATTCCACAAACGATTTTAATTTTTTCAAATATATTAATTTTTATTTTTTTAATACATCTTAATGCATATGTGGGACTTAAATTTCCCTCATAATGTATTAAATAATTTTAAAAAAATTTTTGTAGTAATGTTATGAGTATAATTTCGAAACTTGTGATTGTAATAATTTGTCAGTGTGTTAAGATCACTACAAATAATTCATAACTAAGCAAAGCAATCAATTCCTGGTATACATAGTGATAGCTAAATAGATCTTCGCAAAAGACTTGGATTATATCACAACTTTACGTTCCAAAGGATCCATGATCATAATGTTCCAATCCAAAAGCTGAAACCAAACCAATGTTCCTACACGTAAAAATGAAACGCGATGTTGAAGATAAACCCTAAACCGGACTTCCAGCCTTCGGGGAAGCAATGCCACAATTTTTGGCTAAACATTTTCCCCCTTGTACTCATTCACTAGTTCCCATGTAAAAGGAAAAAATAAATAAATAAATAAACCTAGACTTGTGAACGAACTATGCACTGGCTTCACTCTTCTGAAGAAGCCGCAATGGTTTTTCCTTTTCTATCTGATGAGGCTGTGAGACCAATGTCAGTGTTTTCTTCAGTTTTTGGCTTCCGCATCTGCAGGAGTTGCAGCTGATGTTGCAGCACCTATTGAGAAAAAAAAAAAAAAAACACGTTGAAAAACAGTAGTGACAAATTGGAAAAGTATGAGCTGATTTTACATTGTGTTAATGTTAAATGTTATAATCTTTTACCTGAAAAAGTAAATTTCTAGACATAGGAAAGAGACAATCAAACAAATGGAAGCTCTCAATAGTCAATTCTAATGCAATTAGGAGGCTATCCCGAAAACAGTCATGATTGATATTGGAATGTCATGCCATGCTGCATCCACTGCAAGCCATGCACTCCAAATCTCACCTTGATCACACATTTTTATACACACAATTACATAAAGGAAGCAAGAGTAGCACCAGTACAATACATAAATGATACCTCAATCTGCTGCTGAATAATCTTCTTCTGAACTTCCAACTCAGAATCTGGAGTACTCTGATTACCACTTGATCCCTCTCCTGAGTTTCCATTGGCACCAGGTGATTGGAAAGGAAGAAAAACACAATGTGGAAATTGCGGAAAGGACAAGTTTGCATATCCACCAGGAATGGCAAATTGTTGTCCAATGGATGTGCTTTCCCCACTAGATTCCACCTTCATGGTGTCGGCCAATGAACCATAAGCCTTGGGAAGTACAGCATATCTAGGAGACCTGCATATAAAATGCACAACATTGTAACATGTAACTGGGAACACCAGTTCGAATTAGCAAACCAATGCACTTAGAGCCAGATCTGATCATGTAAAAGAACTGGCATCAATAGCACAATTAGAAAGCAGAGCAGATGTGGGCGCAAAGACTTTGAAGGTCTAGAGATGCCTCTAAACCAATGAACCAATTATCAGCTTTTGAAAACTAGCACTCCATTGCAACAAGCTCTGCATGTGTTTAAAGTGCTCCCCTTTGATCAGGAATAGACGTTTCACTTCCCAATATTCATTAAGTATCATATATCTCCTGTAATAGGTCTCAATTTAAATAATTACCTCCTTATATTCATATATATGATTTCATAATTAAGTTTGCCAGAGATAGTGTCGTCACTTCTTAACAATCTCTATATAAGCAAACACACAGACACACAGACACACAAACACACACACAACTTTTGTACAACCCAGAAGCCAAACGAATTGTCTCAATGGCACATTCCTAATACTTTTCTTTGGTGCTCAAAAATTTAAATATGCTCTCTCAAAATGCAATAACTGATAATTAGTCCACTGCAATTGATACATAATAAAAAAATCACATGGGAAAAAGAGGCAAGATTACAAAACCAGCAAAATCAGGAAACTGCAAATTTCATTGACAGACATGCAGCATTACAAGCAAAAAACTACCTACCAAACTAGTGTGTTCGCAGAAGGATAGACGTAGGATTTCTCATATATTGACGCTGCAGCAGCAGCAGCCTGAAGCCTGGCCGGATGCTGGGTCAAATTGTCAGTGGCCATGTCAACACCAGGACCTTGAGTAGATGAACTTGTGCTGGACCCTGTTCCCACTTTAAACAATTAGCCCACATTTTTCAAACAACAAAGTCAGTTTGATTAATTGCAAAATTATAAAATTTAGTAGTGAAGTAATAGCTGCAGAACAAAGTAATACTTAATGTCCACATCCCAAATTCTTTGCAACCCAAATCAGCTTACCAGTTTCCATGTGGTATAAATAAGTCTATATGCCATAAAATAACTGGTATTTGGAACAGGTTATCCCCCAAAATTTGGGGCCAAAACATGGAAAACATCTTCAAGATGGGTTGGGAAGGAAAAGCCTTCAAGTAAGGCACCACACTAAGGTGCATGCCTTAAAGCATGGATAACAACTGTGGACATTTGCATTTCCACACCTTATTTCAGGAGGCACATGCCTTACCAAGCTTACAAGCAGTTCAACAAAGCATAAATAGATAGCAACTAAAAAGACAAAGAACTGAATTTTGAGCTAATAATGGATGGAAAATTTTAAAGGCCCCAAAATTTGCTTTACCCGATACCTAGGAAAAAGTAACAAAGTTTGAAAAAGTTAGGCAATCTATTCATGATATGGATATTTATTCATGCATGATCCATATCATCTCAAAACCAAATAGCAGAACTAACAGTTGGCATACATCAATTTAAATTTATCAAGAAAATCGAAATGCTCAAAGAAAAGAGTTGATCTTGTTACAGATGATGTTACAATGAGGTTACCTTGTTCATGAGCATCTGACCGATGTCCATGTTGCCCTCCAGATGAACTTGTTTCATTTTCAGATGGTACAACCAGTGCCCTGCACGTAGGGCAGGTATGCTGTCTCTCCAGCCATGACCGAAGGCAGTGCACGTGAAAAAGATGCCCACAAATTAACTTCTTTGCTGTGGTCATCTCTTCACGGCATATAATACAGGTTGCATCACTTCTGTTCATCCAACCAGTAAGCAGTTAAAAATCAAGAATAAAAAATCACAATGCAATTGAAAGATTCTTATAAAAGCACAAAATTGAGTTTATAAACAAATACTGTTTGACTCACGCAGTGAGCTCTTCAGGGGTTGCATCTGGGAATCTATCATTCATATTTGAAGTGATCTTCCTATAACGCATGTAATCAGCAACACGAATTTTGAAATTCCTAAAGGTCTCATAAAGCTCCCGTATTAAGTGCAGAGGTATACCATAATTCCTGCAGAAACAAATTAAACATTAACAACCATGCCTTGAATTAATCCATAAGAATATATATATATATTAAGAGATCTGAGACTTTGGTGAAGAAAAAAATATCCTTTTTTTTATCACACTTATCATTCTATATCCACTCTTTAATTATAAGTTATCCTTTATAGACCTTGCAGCGCTCAACCAAGCCTTCCATTAAAAAGTTGGCAACTTGGCAGACATCTCAAAACCTGCAGATGAGTCTTAGTTTTCATGACAACCCCATTGGGCTCTTTTTAGGATTAGAAACTGATTTCTGTGAACAGAAGAAATTTTGGTACTACCCCATTCATATATCAGCAAATTCATGAAAAACTGGAGTATTTATGCCAATTGACAACTACCCATTTGCTACCATTCTACTTGACAATTACATTTTCATGTCTAAAGGATATAAAACAGTTTGCAAAGCAGCTATAAAACTTGGCTGTCCTCTCTAGATATGTAACAAAACAAGTCTCAATGTTGAATGTCTCATCTACAGCAATTCTGATTAAAAAACCATGTAGCATCTAATGATATGGACATAAGATTGCCCTTTTTCTCCATCCAACATGTGCAAGTTTAGAACCCAGTAAATACAATCTCAAAAAATGTAATTTGCTACCAGGATTTGAGCTTACGCCGATGTCCAATCAGCCCAATGCATCTCTATATGTTAGAGAACACCACATGCCTTATGCCACCCTTAAACTTTAACACCTAATTATAAGATATCAAATAACTGAAGGGGATCTAAAGACTAAAGCATGGTAAAAACTCCTAAAAGAAAGTATAGCATTCTATCTAACAAGTAAAAAATTGACTTGAAAATTTTAGAACACTGCTTATAAAATTGCACTAACATGCATTAAGTCTTCAGTTCATGTAAGCCAAAAAGTTTTTGAGAACCTCATGCATTAGAACATTATTCAACAGCCAAAAATTGTTTATGCACATGAATAATATAAACACATATGTGATCCTACAGAAACCAAAAAGAATAGTTTACTTACATGAAAATCACAAGAAAGAAGCATAAATACAGAGACAAGTGAAGCAAGTCCCGGATGAGCTCCAAGTAGAAGGTATAGACAGCCTTTTTTTCCCATTGTCCTTCCATAAGCATGTCACTCACATAGAAAACATATTTTACAAAAGTTGCCACTGTTGTCGTCACCAGTATCATGTACCTTGAACCCAAAAAAAGTCAATATTAGTCCAAGTAAAAACAGATAAACTACAAAATATATATATCTACACCACTCCCTAGTCCATCCTAAAACATATTTCAGTAACTTTGCAAACTCACAAGTAGCAATTAATACATGTTTGAATGCAGACAATGAACAATGATACATGCGAAAAATGAAGATACACACATATAACTTCGAAAGAAACAAGGGAGAGGAATCAAAACTAGTCATATTATGTAAATTGCCATAACACAAAGAATATTTAGATTTTATACAAGCATTTTTCTTCCAGGAACCTGACTATTTTATTGGTTGGGACTTTTGTAATGACAACTTCATTTATCATTTAATTCCCAACATAAATGACACATTTAAAGAGTTTCTTTCTTATTTCTTTATAGCCTAGCAGTCCTTCACAACATACATAATTTTGCAATCCTTATTAATCATGCTCATAAATCAAAGATTCCAATGCATATTTATCACGACCTTAGTAAAATCACAAAAGAAAAACTATGACTTCAAGCACAATGCTCATCCCTGCAAATCAATTTTATTAAATCTAAAATACTAATGACAATTGAAATACAAAGTGGTTTCGAATGATGGCCCATAAAGCATGACAAGCAGAAATATGTTAAGAAAATTTTCTACTAATAATTGCAAAAAGAAGAAAAGGTGCTAAGTTAAAAACTTACTCAAATGAAAAGAAGAGGGAAACTGAAGCTTGTCGTGTTTGGATAAGAAACTTGATAGAACTGTACAAAAACAGACAATCTAGAAGAAGAAGGAAACCCAGGAAAGAAACTATCCTAATGTGAGACAACATAGGAACAGAAGGGGTTGTCTCAATGTACTCAACTCTCTTCTGTGCCATCCAATGCAAAGCCTTGATTAACAACAAACCTGTAACCATTGCAAGAAATATAACAGAGAAGTCTTGTCGAAAAATAGTAATTGCAAAGAGGATCTCCATGATCTCTCTCCAAGACTGCTCATTCAACCGCTCAACCTCAGCTTCACGAAGAGACCCAAGGAATACCCTTTTGGTTAATTGCCATAAGATACACATAAAGACAAGGCCCATGTTGAGAAGCAGCACCAAGCTGATCTTAGAGGTTGATAAATAAACCATAGCAGGATAAAACTGGCCTCTACTGTTGAACGCATGATAAATAACTGCTAGCGTCGCGGCTAAACTGAGACCAGCATAGGTTTGCAGCCTCATCATTTTCCTCTACCTGATTACCACACCACAATATTCAACAGAGGAAAATCAAAATCTAGAATTAACTTAAAAGACTACGTCCTCCTAATCAATTAACCTTACTCTTTTAAAGCATTTAATTCGTCATGAAACAATAATATAAGCACTGAGATCAAGTGAAACTATAAAAAGAGGTAAATTTTTCATAAAATTTCTATCTTCTCTATCCAAAACAATGGAACCTTACTAATTCAAACATGGTATCATAATAAAAAAAATAATCCCTATTTCGAACAAAAGAAATTTTCAATTTTTTCCTTGAAATTCTTTTCACCCGCAACCAAACAATCGAATCCAGGAACTTCCAAAACCAAAAATTTCTATCAAATAGGGTGGAAAAGAAAAGGACAAAAAAAGGAAGAGATCAGTACTGACCTGAGAGAAACGTCGGTGAGGTTTTCGAGAGAAAAGGAACCGCCAATGAGAGAATGAGAGAGTCCTTTGTCTCCTCCGGTCTGAGAGAGCTTAACAATAACTTAACAAATTTATAAGAGCTTCATTAATATGGTGGGCTATTTATTTAATTTAGGAATTTTTTTGTTTTAAATTTAGGAAAATTTACCTATTTATCCTATGCGTTTTGCAATTGCGGTCATCGTTACCAATCAGTATAATCCACGTGTACTGTGGCTTTATTGAAACAAAATTTTCGTTGAAGATTTTGATTGAGCGTTTGCTTGCATTGATGGTTAGATTCTTTTTTTTTTTTTTTTGGTTGGATTCCGTTAGGTGATATTAAAAAATAGTGACGATGATGAAATAATTATCGTAACAATAACATTGAACGCTGTGTTGGTGGAACTAAAATTAATAACTATTCTAATGCAATTTCAATAATCGATTGTTATATTTAAATTTTTTATTTTTAATATAACAATTTTTTTCTCAAAAGAAAGGTGGATTAATTAGTAATTTAATGTTTAATAATATATTTTTTGGTTTATTAATTTCATTCTAACAATAGGAGAATTTATGAAAATAAAAAAAATTTTGCCAATTATTAATTAATTATTTATTTATTTTAGGATCAAATTTTCCTATCAGGAGTGCAAGAAAGAAAAAAAAAATTTGTAAAAACATTCATTGCTGCCTCGCTCGGCGTCACCGGTCAGTCCCTTTTTCTTTTTTCATCTCCACAACTGGCTGCGACACCGTTCTTTCTCTCTTTTATCGTTCTTACCATTTTCCATTTGTTCTTTCCTTACCCTCTTTCAGCCAACACCTTGCTCTCTACCTCTCCACTGCAGCAACTCCTCTTATTTTGATCTTTCCCCATTTCCTTTCCTTTTCATTTCTCGTCCGCTCTTATCTTGTTCTTGCCCTATATTTCCCTCCCAGCAAACCCACACCTTTTGGTCAAATTTCAACCTTTTCTTCTTTTGTTTTCAATTATTAAGTTAATTTTGAATGACCCAGATTTTATTACTTCAATATTTCTCTCTAGAAATATCCGTTTAATCTTTTGACGTGAATTTTCAATTGATGGCTTATTGAGCTTTAGAGTGTGGATTTAAGGTATATCTTGGAATTCTTGAGTGAATCTGTTGAGGCCAGTGAAGATTATGTTAATGTTGCTTATTATATTCTACTCATATTGCCATTTTTTTTTTCTTGGTTTAAATTGATTAGATCTTGTATGAATTCTGGATTGATTGTGAAAATGTGTCTTGGGCTGAATATTGTTTTTGTTCAAGAAATATGGAATTTTCGATAAGGTTAGGGCAGATTGAGTCTTATAAATGGTCTATGTTGTGAGATTGTTAATGCTTGCATGTTAGAAATTGAACAATTAAGTGGTCTTACTTGAAAATTTATGTGGGATTTTAATGACTTTGAACCTTTTATATCAATCAATTTTCTTTATTATTGCAGTTTCTTTATGTCATCATTCTATGATTTCTTGAATGTCACAGGATCTTAGCTTGACGTCAATTGGGTTAATGAGAAGAAAATGATGTCTGAAGATGCTGGACAGATGTTGATCGTTTATGATGATCCTTCAGATCAACGATCCTTGTCTTTAGGTGAAACCAGTAGTACAGAGGATTCACCTGATGAAACCCGGCTTTCTCTAGAAACCATTAATGATGCCATTCCATATATTGGGCAACGATTTGCTACTCATGATGCAGCTTATGAATTTTATAGTGAATTTGCAAGGCAATGTGGCTTTTCCATCCGTCGTCATCGCACAGAAGGAAAGGATGGGGTTGGAAAAGGACTTACAAGACGTTACTTTGTCTGTCACCGTGCTGGCAATACACCTGTCAAAACCTCAAATAACGGTAAACCACAAAGAAACAGAAAATCATCCCGATGCGGATGTCAAGCATACTTGCGGATAAGCAAAGTAACAGACTTAGGAGCAGCAGAATGGCGTGTCACGGGTTTTGTGGACCACCATAATCATGAACTTTTAGAACCGAATCAAGTTCGTTTCCTTCCTGCATACCGAACCATATCAGATGCAGATAAGAACCGAATCCTTATGTTTGCCAAAACAGGAATCTCAGTGCAGCAAATGATGAGGCTGATGGAACTTGAGAAGTGTGTGGAGCCAGGATATCTACCGTTTACTGAGAAGGATGTGAGAAATTTACTTCAATCATTCAGGAAATTAGATCAAGAAGATGAAAGCATAGATTTATTAAGAATGTGTAGAAACATTAAGGAGAAGGACCCCAACTTCAAATTTGAGTATACACTTGATTCACACAATAGGTTAGAGAACATTGCCTGGTCATATGCATCATCAGTCCAGTCATATGATATATTTGGTGATGCTGTGGTGTTTGACACGACTCATCGTTTGACTGCACTTGACATGCCACTGGGGATATGGGTTGGAATGAATAATTATGGCATGCCTTGCTTTTTTGGCTGTGTGCTTTTACAAGAAGAAAATTCAAGGTCATTGTCATGGGCTTTAAAGGTAATAGAATATAACATAGCTTTTTCTCAGTCTATCATATTGTATTGCTTATGGTTGCCAGTTTTACTTGGATCTGCCAATTTGTGTCCTTTGCTCTTGTGACATTGCCAAAAGCAAAGGCAGAAAGAAAGGAGGGAGGTAGGGAAATATTAATTCGTGCAATTGAGTGATTCAGTATATGGGATAGAGAGCTGGTAGGTTTAGTGAATGTGATAGATACACAAGATGATTTTTTCAATCATCTTTGTAATTATATACAGTTCTTCTGTTGGGAGTGTCAATAGTATCTATAATATCATTGGTTTGCTGAGTTCATATGCTTTATGACGCAACTGTGATTTTGGAATACTATGCCAATTTGAGCATGAACCTGCCTGATTTGTACATGGTCAATTTCTATCAAATCAGGATGGGATGCAGGAACTTTGTGCAGGAAAAAAAGGAGGATGGGATGTATGAACATAATTTTTAATAAAAAATGTCTCTTATACAGAAGATAATTGGCGGATTTTTTGAATATTATACTTTATCTTTCTTTTTATGTTCTTGGTGGCTCTTGAATTTACTACCGTTCTTTTTCTTTTTGGTTTTTATTTTACTTTTCTCTTTCTTCTTTATGGCTTAATTTTTGGGAGGCTTGCTAAATCAGTGTCCTTTTTTTCTCATATTTGAAAGGCATTCTTAGGGTTTATGAATGGAAAAGCACCGCAGACAATATTAACTGACCAAAGTATGTGTCTCAAAGAAGCCATAGCCATTGAAATCCCTACAACTAAACATGCACTCTGCATATGGATAATTGTGGCAAAATTTCCATCCTGGTTTAATGCTGTTTTGGGGGAACGTTACAATGAGTGGAAGGCTGAGTTTTATCGACTCTACAATTTAGAGTCAATTGAGGATTTTGAATTGGGCTGGAGGGACATGGTCAACTCTTTTGGGCTACACACAAACAGGCATATTGCCAACTTGTTTGCATTACGCACAATGTGGGCTTTGCCGTACTTGAGAAACCATTTCTTTGCAGGAATGACCACAAGTGGCCACTCAAAGGCAATTAATGCTTTCATTCAAAGGTTTTTAAGTGCACAGACTCGGCTTGCACACTTTGTGGAACAAGTACACTCTCTCTTTCTATACTTTACTTCAAATCCAATTGTGTGAGTGTTTTGTTGAATATCTTGACTAATGATTCCCAAAGCAAGTGCATCTAGACTTTTTCTTTTAGTTTATCCACGTTGAAGACATAGGAAATAAATTGATTGTTTGAGGATATCAGAATATGAAGATTCTATAGTAGTAAATACTTAATTTAGGCTAGCACAAATGTTTAAGTTGTCAAATTGCTAGGCATTGCCTCTTTCATCAAAGGTTGGAAGTTGGAGGTTTTTAAGGCTCATCCACTGCATATCTTGAATCTGAGGATTCACATACACTGACTTGTAAAACTGTTTCTCTTTCAAACATGGACAATGATAGCCATTCAACTTAATTCAAATTGTCTGTATTATCACATGAAACTGGCTTTTACTCCATGTTAGGTCTAGCCAGTTTCAAAACAATAAAATGGTAGTAGAGAATTCTTCAAGATGTGTAGAAAAACAATGGACTTTATAAGAAAACTTTTTGGGAGTTAAACCTGACTTATACTTTCTTTACTGTTAGAGCTTATCTACATGATTAAACATTATTAATTCTATATTAAGATATGCAGACCCTAGATTAGATTATGGGGTTTAATCAACTCACCTTACATCTGAACTTATGCCTGATTCACCAGTTGGGATTTAGATTTTTTTGTACCCATGTTGCAATCTCATAGAAATGTTAAGTTTGGAAGCAACTTCCGCCATTAAAGTACAAATCTGAACCTTGTCCTGCCCAACTAAATTTCATTATCTTATCATCTCCACATCACCATCATCATGATGTGGTTGGATTTTGCTTGGATTTTGGCTTCTATTCAAAATCTGTATTTATCTTGACATGTATTTCCCTTTTCTTGATTGTTGTACTTGTTTTTGCTTGTAATGCATCAAAAATGTGGTTGTAGTTTGTAGTGGTGATTTGGCAATTCTTCATGCTTTATGTTATCAGCTGTTGTGTAGCATGATTTTTCTTCCCCTGTTGATTTAACTTTATCAATCAGGTTGCTGCTGCTGTGGATTTTAAAGATCAAGCAGCTGAACAACAGACAATGCAGCAGAATCTTCAAAACATTTGCCTAAAAACAGGAGCGCCTATGGAATCTCATGCTGCCTCTATCCTCACTCCTTTTGCCTTCTCTAAGCTTCAAGAACAACTAGTTTTAGCTGAACACTATGCATCATTTCAGATGGATGATGGCTTTCTTGTAAGACATCATACAAAACTCGAGGGAGGCCGGAAAGTATATTGGGTTCCTCGAGAGGGTATTATAAGTTGCAGCTGCCATCAGTTTGAGTTCTCTGGAATACTTTGTCGCCATGCCCTTCGAGTTCTCTCAACAGGAAATTGCTTTCAGATCCCAGACAGATATCTTCCTCTTCGCTGGAGAAGGATCAGCACATCACCTGCAAAGCTTCTGCATAGTTCTTCAAGTGATCATAGGGAGAGGATTCAGTTGTTGCAGAACATGGTATCAACCCTTGTAGCAGAATCTGCCAAGTCAAGGGAAAGGTTGGATGTTGCTACCGAGCAAGTCTCCATTCTTTTATCTCGCATAAGAGAGCAGCCAGTTGCATCACAAGGTGTGCGAGATATTTCACCTATTCATAGGAATCTTTGAAAACTATAACTTGAACAACTAGAGCAGAAAGCAACATGAGAAAATTTGATAAGAAATCACGTTGAGGTTAGAAATGCAAGAGTTGATGAAGGGTTTGGCCTTTGCATACTAAATTTTGTAGTTCTGTTACATGCAATCAAAATAAACAAGTTGCATGTTCTAGGCATTATTTTGCCAATTCCTAGGGGATGTTCTCGATGGTTTTTACGTGTACAATATATACGTAGGAAGTAGCCTATCTTGTATGATATTCATGTGTTTTTTCTGCAGAAAAAAAAAATGAAACCCCATTTTGCTTTTGCCTAATAGCATATGATGGAAACGTTCTAAAAGAGCTTTCTTCTTTCATTTCTAGAGCAATTGACTAGTTAGGGGTATATCATTGATTCATAGTTGAGATTTAGAACTTTCTTTTCCATGCATGTGAATGAGGAATACAGAGGGAGATTCTAACTTTTAAGTCTGGTAAAAAGGAATCAATTACTGTATGTACGTAAGGTCAAATATATATATATATATATATATATATAAATACGGTATCTTTAGGCAAAGTTTGAATTTTTTTTACTGATTCATTTGTTTTGAATTTCTTCTTTCAGTTTTAGTGGTTGATTTCATACCATTTTACAATTCAATGCTGCAGTTATTCTGGTGCTTATTGTCTACTTTTAAGGCTGAAAGTCTAAAAAATAGAAAAATAATATATATATATATATATATATACTAGTTTTCTTTAACGCGCTGTGTACATAATTATTAACTAAATTATAATTTTAATATAATAAAATAATTTTAATATTTTTATAATAATAAAATTGAAATAACTATCATCATATTAAATTAAATTGAAAATATAAATTTAAGTTTGAAAAAATTAAATATAACAAAAATTTTAAATTAAAATTTCAATAAAAAATAAATATTTAATCTTTCTCTATTTTGATTTTTTTTAGAAGTTTTATTTTAAGTCTTTTGATTTTAGGTTATCATCTTCATTCATTTTATATATATATTTTAAATTTTTTCAGATAATTATATTCTATCACAATCAAATTGAATTTCATACTTCCTTTTATTCTTTATTTTATATTTTTTCTTGAGTTTTTTCTTTTAACTTTTTTGGTAGTAAATTTTTATTTTCAATTCTATAAATTTTTTACACGATTATCGATGAATTTATTTAAACTCTTGCTTTTTATATATTTTTTATTGAAAATTTAAATTTTTTATTTTGATTTGAAATCATATTGTTAATAAGTTTTTGTTGCTTGAAATAAAGCAAATATTTAATGTTTTCTTTTTCATGATCAGTTACTTCTATTTTTGATATGTACTTATTAATGTCATATAAATCATTTTGTAATTTAATTTTATAGCAAAAAAATACATATTTACATGAATTTTACTAATTAATAATATTAATTTATAAATATATTCTAAAAAAAGAGATTTGAAGCAATCAAGAATTATTAATATCTCGATGTAATCATCAATAATGTTTATTTATGTATTTACAATGAATATTGACTAAAATTACTTTTAATATCAAATATTAATTTCTTAAAAAGCTACTAAATATACATAACTTACTAAAATATGTTATAATAAGAGTTTAAATAATGTAATTTACTCAAAGGTATATCTTATCATAATCAAATAGTAATTTTATATTGTTCTTTAAATATTGAAATACTTTTCTCAATTAACTTTAGTTCAATATTGTTATTATTTGTTAAATAATGAAATATAAGAATTTTAAAATTAATAAGATATGACCTATTTTAGATAAATATCAAAAGATGTTATTATATTTTGAAGGTAAACTATGTTTTAAATCTTAAACTTTAAAATTGATAATTAATATATTTTTAATATTTGAACTCTTTTTTAATTAAAATTGAGTAATTTTTTTATTCGACGAATACTTAATTATATATCTAGTATAAGTCATACAAAAAATTCATCATTTAACAGATATTGTTATAAAATTATAATTTATAGAATCCATATTATTATTAGTATTATTAAATCATATATTTTAATTTAAAATATTATGTACTTGAAATAATAACTTACAGATAATTTTTTTATGGTGTTTTCTAATAAGTTTAGACTTATTTTTTCTTTCTTTTATTTTAAAAATATCTTTAAAGATAATAATTTTTTGTATAATTGCTATCAATGTTGTAAAGGATACCACATAATACAACAATTTATTTTTAGTAAAGATATAGCATTAATCTAGTTATTATTAATTTGTTATCAAGTAGACAATCAATGACATGTAAATTTAGATAAAGTCATTCAAAATTTTCACTTCAAAAATTGATTTTTTTCAATAAAATTATGTTGTTATAGTAATTGGTACATGGATATTGTTTTAATAATTTATATGTGTACAATAATCACAAATATTTGTAATTCAATATCTTAATATTAAAATGGCAATAAATATAATTTTTTTAAATGAATCAAATATGTTAGACATATTAAAAAAATATTGCTCCATATTAATATTCAACCAAAACATAAAAAAAAAATTTACTAAGTTAGCAATGATTTACTATTATATATTATCAATGATTTACTACTACGTTATATCACTAATTTACTATTAAAATATGAATAATCTATTATTAAGTTATCCATACTTTACTATTAAGCTAAAATTGATTTATTATAAATTATCATTAATTTATTATTATTACTAATTTATAATTAAATTATAACTTATTTATCATTAAGTTATTAATAAATTAAGATTAAGTTAACACTGATTATTATTATAAGTAATTTATTAATAAGTTTTGACTTTACTCTTGCTAGTAACCAGAGTTTAATCATTAAAAACTTCAAGTATAAAAAAATTTATCACTGATTGAAAATTAAGTTATCATTGATTTATTACTATGTTATTAGTGATTTGTTATTAAATTATCAATGATTTACTATTAAGTTATGAATGATTTACTATTAAATTATTGATAATTTATTATAAAGTTATAGCTAATTTTCTATGAAGTTATTAATGATTTACTATAAAATTATCAATGATTAACTAATTTACTACTAAATTATCATATACAATAAAATTATAAGTGATTTATTAGTATATTATTAGTGATTTACTACTAAATTCAATGATTTTCTACTATTTTATTATGCATTTACTAATTACCATTTATCTATTAATAACTTGTTAATAATTAGCTATTAAGTTATCAATTATTTACTATTAAGTTATCAACTGAATTACAACTAAGTTATTTATGATTTACTATTAATTTATCAATAAATTACCATATATGAGATCATTTTCTTTTTATATAATAACATCATTGTTTCATTCAAACTTATAATTTTTTTACTAAATTTTTTTAATGAATAAGTTCATAGTAGATTCATTCTAGCTCCTAATGATAAAAGTTCAAGCTTTGCTCTTTTTAGTAACCAAAGTTCAATCACTGGTAACTTTAAGTATAATAAAATGTTATCACTAATTAACAAATAAGTTATCAATTACATATTATTATCCTATCATTTATTTACTACTATATTATCATCAATTTATCACTAAGTTATAGATGATTTACTACTGAATTATTGATAATTTACTGTTAAGTTATAGATAATATATTATAAAGTTATTACTAATTTACTATGAAGTTATTGATAATTTACTATGAAATTTTTAATAATTAACTAATTTACAACTAAATTATCATTATTTTATAACTAAATTATCACTGATTTATAGCTAAGTTATCAATGATTTATTACGACGTTAGTAGTGATTTATTACTAAATTATCAATAATTTACTATTAAATTATCAATTATTTACTATATAACGTTATGCATTTACTACAATATTATCATTAGTTTACTATTGAGTTTTAGTGATTAACTACTAAATTATCATTGATTTATTGCTAAGTTATTTATGATTTACTGCTAAATTTAATTAACCATGGTAATCATTAAACATAAAAATGTATATTTATCATAAAAATAAAAAAAAATCAAACATACAAGCTTATTATAATACGTGTATTACTCTTTTTGAATAATTTTTTGATAATTTAATATATAATTTTGTATGAACTTTAAGGACTCATGATATGTACCATTAAAGAAAATAAAGAGTAAATTAGATTGTATCTTGAAAATAAAAAATTATATGCTTTACTTAAGATAAAGTTAAATGTTTTTGGGGCATGCACATTATGATCTAATAATTTAGAATAAAATAATTAGTAATTAAAAAACAGGAAAAAGATTTTGTCTATGTTTTATTCAATATCATGGACTCATAGTATGCCACTGCCTATAGAATGAGAATGTATTTTATATAAATTTGATTAAATTATTACTTATGAAATTTAACAAAAAAAATCTAAAAATAAAGATGTGAATAAATTTGAGTTAATTTTGAACAATAGATCCACCATATCTCACAAATAAAATTTTAATGTAATTTAATTTAATATAAATTTTATTTGTAAATTTTTAATTGATTTAAATTTAAATAACTAACGAATAAAAAGTTATATATTTAATGACAAATAATTTTTATTAAATAAATAAAAAATGATTGAAATTGAAATATAAATTTGTTATTTTTTAAAATTTATAAAGGTATTTATGTTATTCATTTCTAACACTTTTAGATTTAAATTTAAATAACTAACCAATAAAAGCTATATATTTAATGATAAGTAATTTTTATTAAATAAATAAAAAATATTATAAATTTAAAGATAAATTTATTATTTCTTAAAATTCATAAGAATAAATATGTCGTTCACTTTTAATATTTTTAAAATTCAAACTTTTAGAATATATAAATATATATATATATATATTCAAGTTTTTCGAGTGTACTCACCAAAGCATACCATAATTTTTGTGAGAATTGGTGATATATGGTGCTTTCATCGAGTCAGCTTATCCCGATTGCATATCCATGTTTGAATTTTTTGTTTGTAAATGTGACTAAGAGGGTCTATATTTATGTCCCTGGTTTGTTCTTTTCTGTCAGAACTAATGTGTAGGAATCTTCCACACCATATTTATTTTTTAAAAGAATTTTATCACTTTATTTAAATAAATTCATATATTTTTATTGTATTTAAATAAACTTTTATTTTTGGATTTGTATTCTCATATATCTTTATTTCAAACAGAAGATTTATTTGTGTTAAAGTTTATTTAGGTATAAATTAAAAAATAAGTGTTTATTTAGATACAAATTAAAATTTAAAAAATTATTTGAATGCAAAATAAAAATGAAAGGTATATTTGAGTGCAATAAAAATATAAATTTATTTAAATAAAATGATAAAGCTTAAGAATTTTTTTTTATTGTTTTAGACTCCTTCAATCTATTAAGTTGTCAACCGATCCTTGATGAATCTCAATTAACTTGAGAGAAAACAGAGTGTTGAGTACGAGAGTAGCAAAGTTTCATCACCATTATGATCTAGGTTTCAAAGCTTTAACATCATACGGTATGAAGCTTGGTTTTCCTGTTTATAATGAAGCCTTTTCATGCTATGTTAAGGCTGTTTAAAAGCGTGATTACCTATGCTTGGCATTTTAATTTGAAGTTGGTTTACGCGCAAAGCAAAGAACCATAATTGCTTTACGTGTTTGAACTTCAAATTCTGCATCATGCGGACTTTTGTTGGAACTTTGCTGGCATCTCGTATATTTATTTAATCATTTAAAAAATGGCAGCATCACGCCCCTTTTTTTTTTTCTTTCTATCAAAGATGATACACTTTTGATTGAAAGAGTTCTACCAATTCCAACAATTTTTCTTTTTGATTTGAAAATAGTTTGAATTGGAGCCTTTCGATTTCTATATCGAAAATAGACTTACAAAGTTGTTCCAACTTATTGATTTCCATTAACTAACCTTAGATTCTTGGCCCTGAAAAGTGGATGCTTTTCGAGCTCCTTCCGGAATCAAACCTGAAAATCCAAAACCTGAACCAAGCCCCAAGTCCAATTTGCTTCAGTTCAAAATTTTTTCAGATTCCATATTGGAAACCCATCATTTCAAATTGAATTGCAATGAGCAATAATGGTATGATGAACAATGTAAAATTGAAAATCCTTGGTCTAAAATGAAATCTAAATTGGCAACTGAAACTAAAATCTGACTCAAATTGACATGCAATATTTTGCACAACTCAATCATTTTGTAAATTGCTCTCCCTTCATTATGTCTCTAAAATTGAATATTTGTGTTCAAAAATTAAATTTCTAATTAACCCCGGAATTTCATCATAAAATATACTTCCCTAAAGCTGAATTCAGTAATTTACCGAACGTAGGATGCAAGGGAATACAATTTGAACCTGAAATTGTGTTCTTGCACTATAATCTGGAAAACCTCTCATCAATTTCATTATCTTGAATTCAGTCAAACATATTGGGAATTCAGTCAAACATATTGGGAAGGGGTCTCACAGCCATAAATGCATCCACCATCTGGGAGAAGAAGAGTTCACTATCAGTTCTTGATCTTGATGATTGAATTAGTTGGGATTAGAAGATCCATATATCAAGGGAGTAATCCTTACTGAGCAATGCAAGAATCTTACCTCATCAGTTACTGCTGCTCGAGCCCTGCGGTGTCTTTCTACTAGTTCAGTTAAAACTTCAATAAGTCGCTTTTTCACCTCACCTGTAAGCATGCGTCCCGCACCATACTCCTAGTAGATGATGAACAAGTATTTATTTATTTTTTCACAAAAATTTAAAACATGCAATATTAATGCATTAAAAGCAGCAAAGATGAGGACAAAATTGGATTATAGGGGTTGAATGCATCGCAAAAGAAAAAGAGAAGCAAAAAAGAAAGAAACTGGCAGTTCAAGCAAGGATCAGACAAAACCATAAAGTACAACAGCAGAAAACTAGATGAAACCACTGAAGGCAGCAAGCTTACCTTCTTTATGTGCTCAAGTTCAGCATCGTCCTCAAGGAAAAAGTTGAGATATTTGATTGGTATATCTACCTGAAACCCAACCAAAAAAAAAAACATTTTACCATTCAGTATTTCAGTTACACCATAGCTACAAAATAAAGAAGAAAGCAAAAATCAAAAGAAGGATACTAAAATGGTAAATCTTATGCAAAGCTAAATCCAAAATGTGTGCCTGAGTAGATGCATCACATGCACACAGACAAACAATAAGTCCACTAATCCTGGCTCCAAAAGAAAGAAGGAAACCAGAATATCAACAGCTTCTGCAAAACTAAACAAGGACCTATATGTTTGTTTGCATGTATGTGCATTTGCTTCTCTATGTGTGAGTGTCTGCATTCTGTGCAGCTAATGAGGAAATCAAATCACCATCCCCTAGTGGTAATAACATTACAAAGGAAACTTCATGTGATACTTAAAAGCTAAGCACAAACTGGAAAGGAAAATTCATCTGATATGTTAGAAAGACAAAGGAACTACCAATTTAATACCTCAAGATTTGCTCCATATTGCCTGTGTTTTTCTATGGATTCTTGACCGCCTGTGAATGCATGTTTGTTTACCTAAAGATAAAATGCAAATTACAGTCTGTAGAGAGATAAATAAGAGCAAGTAATTAAATAGTAATCTAATTGATATTTCTCTTTGCTATAAGCTATCCTCATAATGATCCTCTAGTCACAAAATACATGTAACATGTACAACACCACATGGCTATCACTTATCAGACGGGGCAAAGACCTTATGCCCCTTAAAATTGCTAGAAAATGAATCAAGAAAAAGGAAATTGATACAAGTCAAGAAAATAGAGTGCAGAATTTGCAATACAGCAGCAATAATAAAGCAAGAACAGGTACAGGAAATCTAACGGATTTATAGATGTTGGTAATATGCCCTAAGACCAATCGGATTGGCTACAGAATACATGTCGTATTATGCATTTATATTATTATCATTGTATACACATAATTAATATTACTTACTTCTTATAGATAAAGTCCTTAGAATAAATATACTTTGCAAGGGAAATACAGTGAGATTGTAATTATGAGATCGCATTAAAGCATTATTCCTAAATTATTCCTAGTCAATGCTTTGTCAAGAAAGAACATTAATAAAAGCTATTAAGACCAACACATGGTTATACTCTTACTTATGAAGCAAGCAATCGATCTCACAAGTTGAAGTTTGAATAAACTTGAGCTAACATATGGGTGTCTGTTGCAAAACAAATTCATTGAACATGACCTGAGACAAGAATACTATATGGTATTTCACGTAGTGTCTATAGCTACATTCTCATGTGATGGTTAAAGTCTATGGCTACATTCTCATGTGATGGTTGTATAAGTGATCTTTTGACTTGAGAATACTTATGATCTTATATGATAAGTGTTATACTTTGACTATACTTTATCTATAGTTCTAACCAAGAACGCTCTAGTCAAGTGTAATTGGGTATAACATGAGGCATATGAAGATGCAAGAAATAATCAAGATAGGATTCATCACCCTGTGTGACCAAAAGAGTATCTCAATTAGTCTTGATTGAATTAACTCAAGAAATTTTTAGCCAAAGTGAAATAAGAGTTTAGAATTATTCTAAAGCTTATTTGCAAGTTAATGTCAATGACAAGACTTAACATGATTGAACAAAAAATTTGAGTAGAAACTAAACCATACTTGATGTTCAAGCTGATATCCTTAGTGATGAAAGGATATTAATTATACATCAAGACCATATATGAATAGGTTGTCAAGCCATATTGACTTTCTTTAGTAATTGGAGGTCATGACAATGTAGCTAGCATTGATCATAATTCATAAACATTAGATTGGCTAATTATATAATTGATGATGAAGTCAAAAGGCTTGATTCATCTAAATCTGAATATAAGGATTACAATACTTATGTTTATTGCCAGCATGCTAAGAAATGTAATGGGTCACATACAATAAGACATGTTGTGCAAGATTAAAATTGGGATAAATTAAGTTGGACTTAATATATTGGGTTAAAATCTAATATAGAGAAACATACAAAAGTCCAATACTAAATGGTACATTGTATAGCCGGCCAAGTAAGTAACCCTATTGAGAATAGGACTTGGTCAAGGGGTTATTCTATTGAGAATAAAATTAAGCATGAGGAAACCCTAATACCCTAGGGTTTTGACTTACCCCTTGTCTTTACATAAGGAACTTAAGCCGCCCGTCTCTTTTAGCATTCTAAAAGAATAGACATCTCATGCGTTGAGAATAATTAAGAGAAAACACAAAGAGGGCAATCGACTAATCTCACTGGCTAGAGAATTTCGTTTTGTTCTTCCCATCCCTTGGAAAAGTTTCTTTCACCTTGTTCGTGTGGATTACCATTAGAGGCTGAACGTTTGGACAGCTCTAGGCTTGCTAAAACAAATTCGGTGAACTCTAGATTGGTGCAAAGTGAAGTCGAAACTAGAGTTAATATACTATTAGCCAAAACTAATTGTTCTGTTTGTATGATCTTGTTGATTGATCTTGGCTTTAGGGAGTTGAAAAATTTTAAAATTCCACAGCTAATACTCTGTATATTGATACACAATTCCCTTCAATAGATCCAACATGCTAATCTGAAAGAACTACATCAGACTCAACAGCATTTAGATTGACATTTGATTGACAATCTTCCAACAAGTGCTTAAGAATAGAATGAGCAATAATATTCTACCAACTTTTAGATCATAAAAAATGATTAATCTTAATGAATCACGAGGGCATAGAAAGCCTTGGAATATATCTATGACGCACAAGATGAATCTACTTAAACACAATGAGAATTAACTAAACTCCCCATCACAACAAATTTTTAAGGTCTTTCCATTACACTAGAAAAAGGCAGCAGGTCAAACATATACCATGGTGTCTAGAAAGTTAGAAAGTAGCCCAACAGAATGAAGAGGAATTTCATAAACAAACCTTGTTCTTGATGTCCTTTGCAGAATCAGTCACGTAAATCGCAGAATTTGGATCACTAGCTGACATTTTCCCCGTCTCTCCCTGCAATTATGCAAGTGTAGATATATAATGGCTAATGTTACCACTAAAGAGTAATTACAAATGTATAAATCTATACAAACAGAAATGTAGCATATTTTGGATTGAACATGGCATCACATTTAACATTCCACGGCCTAAATTCATGTCTGAGGCATCTCACATAAATGACATTTGAAGCCAATGAAATGATGAACTAAAAGAACATAATGGTAGTGTGCAGACAAATGTTCCAGTATAAACCTAGCAAAAAAAAAACACTGCCATGTGCTCATAGAATTAAAACATAAACTTTTGTGACAGTAAACGCAATGCCATCATGTAGAGAATAACATGCAATTTTTAAGCTCTCAACCTCAAATGAAATGTCAAGAAACAACTAATTAAATGAAGGAGCTCAGAGTAAAACAATAAGTCCATGATTGCTTTATAAATTCATATAAAGAAGCTACAGTAAATACATCTTTTGCTTTAAATTGCACAATAACTGAACAACCCTTAAAAATATATGAACTATTTAGAAGATCAATGACAAATAGAAAAAAGGAAAAGGAAAAATAAAAGAAATTTAAACCAAAATAGAGGGGCACAATATCAAACTTTGCCCACATATATGCAACAGACCTTGTTTGCAAACTTGTGGGCTCTATTGTTTAAACTTTATCTTACAAGAAATAATCCAGTTGCTGTGGCTTGTCAATAGTAGATCTTTATCCAGAAAACATAACAATATCTCATGCATAATAATGCTACTATGCCCACACAGAATACCTGGAGAGCAGGGAAGAACAATGATTCAATCAATGCAGGCTTGTGATACCCTATCCGAGGAGCAACATCCCGTGTCATTCTGAAATATGGATCCTGAGCACATCAACAAGTATAAACAATAAAAAAATTTCAGAAATAGACCTGCATACAAACAGAGCTATAAAGAAAAACCCCAAGAGAAAGGATTGGAGGGAGAATCATTTAAAATAACCAGGGAAAAACATCAGTTTTTACCATTTATAGACAAATGATTAACTATGTATTTCAATAAATTTTAAAATTACTTTAGGTTAAGGTTTAGTTTAAGTTGCATAGTGACAAGGCTACAAGACCCAACATCTAAAATTACACGAATCTAAACAAAGCACTGAACCTGGTCAATTGCACATGGAATTAGACAACGTAGGTCATCCTTGCCAGAGAATAGATGTGGGAATGATGAGGGAAATGATGGAACAGCCTGCATCAACAGAATATAAGCATAATCATCACCACATAGATATATTTGACACAAATAGGTTGCAAAAAAAACAAAGCAGCTATTTGTTCCATAATTCTTGATGAGTCACATTAGATTTCATTATAAGTTGGTAGTAGCAACATTTTAAAGAAAACAATATATAATTAGGAACAATCTCTGAAGCTCACATCAAAGCAAAAGGAGCAATAAAAGAGCAAAAGATGAAAGAAAACATCATTGTGACCACACAAGTAAAAGTCATCACTAAGCAGTAAATAGTGAAGCAAAGAAATTTACCTGCACGGGTGGAAAGCTAACTTTTCCGATATGATCCTCACCCGTGAACCCAAATATGCCAACAACCTAAACATCAGTGATAAGGAATACAACAACTCAAACAATTAAGACATATATATCAGCAATAAAGAATACAATAACTCAAACAATTAAGACGAAGACTCCTCCACCACAGAGAGAAACGAATAGAAAGAGAGAGAGAGGAGGTGAACAAGCACCTTGTTGTACGTGACACACTTGGCAACCTTGACCATATTCTTATAGAAAGCACTGCAAATTAAAACAAACAAACAAAAAATTTATAATAGCTTCCAAAGGCTACTCCACAACAAAGTTAAAAAGAAATGCTTAAAATTCCTCTGTTTTCTTACCCTCCAACATAATCGAAGTCTGAGAATATGAATGTCTTTGATATATCAAAACCACAAGCAATAATGTCTTTAGCGTTCTCGCGGGCAAGTCTTTGGCTCTCCTCCACAGAAAGGTTTTTCCACATGCACTTCTCATCATCAGTCAGTTGTATAACGAGAGGGACCTTGAAGGCATCTTGAAGATATCTGCAAGAAGCATCAAGCATGGAACAACTGATTGATGAAAAATCACAGTTTTTTTTTTTTTTACAATAATTAAGATGCAAATTCCGTTAATTTAAACCAACTGATTCATAAAAAAAAAAAGTTACTTGGTAAACATAAAAGGAATCAAATGGCCCAAATGCAAAGCTTCAGAAGAAGGTCCTCGGCCGGTATACAAATAAAACTTGTCCCCTCGCTCGTAGGCATCCAAAATTTCATTTAAATCCCGATGGGCGAAGAAGACGCCACGGCGGAGGAAGACGTGAGGAGGACGAGAAGTGAGACGTTGGACGCGGTCGACGAAGGATTGATCCAGCCTTTGGCAGCCGAATTTGTCAATGAGCTTGTCGTAATCGATCTTTCCGCCGTCTTTGGCTGACACTTCCCATGGATTTACCACTTGCTCTTCTTCTTGCAGATGGCCCTCTTTCTTCTCCATTGCGGCTTCGCTCTCGCCAGCCAGGAAAGCAAGAAACTGATATTTTACTGTACTAGGTTATGGAGACGGATCAAACTGACTGACAATTTTTTTTATTTTTTTAATAAAATTGACAAATAATGTTACTGTGTGAAAATAAGAGTAACTAGCTAACCAGATGAATTGACAGAATTGCCACTTAAAATTTATGAATTGAAATGAGTTTAGTGTATAATATTTTTTTTTCGGTTTGGTATACAGTGGGAAAATAAATTTAAAGTTAAATTAAAAATAAAAATAAATAAATACATATAATTGGAATCGCTGTTTGGTTACGAGTATAAACGTCGCCGCACCTTGCGCTTGTGTCCAAACAGCCTGTCTCAAATCTGCTTATCCAATCACCCATTCCACCGTTTTTAACACCAAGTCATCAACTCCGTACTCTTGTCTTGTCTGAGACGTCTCTGACTTACACTCTGACACTTTCAATAAAAACGTCGGAAATGGCGGAGACCGGCAGCGTCACCTGCGGTAGCACCAACCAGAAGATGATCTCAGCCGACGAAGCTCTTCAAATTGTTCTCAGCGTGGCCCAGAAACTGCCACCTCTCACCGTCCTACTTCACCAAGCTCTCGGAAAAGTTTTAGCCCAAGGTATCCGTGCTCCTGACCCCTTGCCTCCTTGTCCAGCTTCAATTAAGGTTTCCCAAAAATCCAAACTTGTTCTATAAAAAAGAATCAATTTTGAAGAGATTAACAGGGTTGTTTAATTATAGTTTGATTGGTATTTTGAGTTGTATAGATTGAATAGGCACTTGAGTATTGGTTAGTTTTTTACTTGAAGGGCAAATGATTGCCTTTTTGAACCACAGTTTTATTAGAAACAATTGGATGTTTTGGTTTGTTACATAAAAGTTGCAGGATTCATCATCTTGGACTTGCTTGCAATTTCTTTGCTTCTTGCATATAAATGGCTTTGCATTTTGCTTTTTCGTTTAGATTTAGGGTGAAAGTTCCTTGGCGGGATACGCAGTGCATAAAAAGACAAGTTAGAAATAGTAGATGAAGCTATATTTCTGTAATAAAGCATCTTCCCTTGTTTTTAAGAACCTAGTTCTTAGAAGAAAATAAGGTTGTTGTATATTTCATAGTTGGGTAGATTTTTAGTGTGAATTATCTGAATATACTAAGAATTTGGTTGCATATATATGATGTCTTGCAGGATGGTTATGCAGTGGTTGCTTCAGATGGCCCTGGAGAGTATCATATAATAACTGAATCAAGAGCTGGAAATGATGGGGTTGATATCACAGTGACTCCTGGAACCGTTGCATATGTGACAACTGGAGGTTAGTCTCTTCGTCCTGTTATTATATGGACACTAAAGAGTCCTATTATTTCTGCAATTTTGAGGACAATTGGCATTCCATGTGCGATAATTTAAGACATCTTTCATAATGCGGCCCTTAATCACTCTTGTTAAGATTAACAAATTCAGGTCTGCAAAAGGAAGCCAATATAAGCAGGTGAAAAACAAGCATGTGTGTAGGATGCATGTGGCTAACCTATATATGTCATTCATCTTGAATTAATCTTCCATTTCATGATGGGGCATATTATTCGTACATGATAAATAAATCTGTCTTAACATAACATTGCTTCTTGAATGGCCAATTGAGTTATTGTCTTTTGCTAAATGAGCAAGCTCTTAAAAATGATCTTAAGCATGATCATGCATTTCATAAAATGAGATTGGCAGCTTCTTCTTATTTTTTGGCATTGTATGGTTTCTTTGAGCCTCAAATATGTTTGAATCATGCCCCTAATGGGTTAAATCATTTAAGCATGGTGTTTTGGGCAGTTCTTTTTCTCAAAATTTGCTCCCTTTTGGACTTTTTTGTTGCCCCTTAGGACCAACACCTGATACTGCTGATGCAGTTGTCCAAGTTGAGGACACTGAACAGGTGAAAGCTCCTTCAGTTGAATCAAAGCATGTAAGGATATTGGTGCAAACTAGCAAAGGTGTTGATATTCATCCGGTGGTATGACATCATTGGTTCCTCTCTCTTAGTGTACTTTCCTCTCCTCTTTGCTTTCTCCTCCTCTCTTTACCTTTTTCTGCTCCCAACCATCATCTGTGATAAAAAAAAATCTTGGTTGTTTTGCCACTCCCTCAAAGTCCTTATTACAACAGCTAAGTCAATGATTCTGAAGATTGAAGTAATATGTTCATAGTCAAAATTTAGTTATTTATAGCCCCCTGGTGGTATTTTAAGGTGTCAAGGTCTCAGTTGGAAAGTACACCTCATTTGAGTTCTCTAAATGTCAGCATGCAGTTGAGGTGGTTCTTAAATTCTAGATCTACCAACTTAGCTTTGTGATTTTGGCCCAAAGGTCTTGGTATGAGTAGTTTATTTAGTTCTATGTGCGGTTAGAAGTAATTTACAGCCATAGTTATTGTTTAAAAACTTTAAATCTTAATTTTTAAACTGAGAGGCCCTTTTGGACATGCTGGCAGCCCTTGCAAACTTTATGGTCTCTTAGCTTGGTGGAGAATATGAATGAAGTTAAACTTCCCTGGCTTCTCACCTTCTATATAAATTGACCTCTTTGTTTATCTATAGTGAAATAAAAATGAAATAAAAAATGGAGAAGAAGCAGAACACTATGCACTTGACTACAATGTCCTGTAGTGTGTAGTTTCTAACGTTTTTCTTTATAATGATTGACTTGATTTTAAGTAACTTTACATTTGCATGCTTTCTTTTCAAAAGCTCAAACAAGCATCTATGTTGCAGGGATGTGACATTCAGAAAGATGCAGTGGTTCTAAAATCTGGAGAAACAATAGGTGCTTCGGAAGTGGGACTACTTGCTAAAGTGGGTGTTACAATGGTGAAGGTACTATATTGCCCACTATTTTGGTTTTAATGACTTTGCATAATCTGAAGGATATGGCTGATTTACAGGTGCAACCTACACCAACAATTGCTGTACTTTCTACTGGAGATGAACTTTTAGAGCCAACAACAGAGTCCCTAAGTCATGGCCAGGTATTGTGGGGCTGTCTCAGAAGTTCAATGTGCATAATGTGGATTATTGTTTCGAAGCTTTCAGCTTCTCTATACTAAATTTATTCAAGGTTGAATTCTCAGAAGGATTTAGGGAAGGTTATGGCTCTTCCCCGAGCACCTCCCCTACCCCAAAAGGGGGAAAGAAAGAAGAAAAGAAAAACTGAATCAGAAGGAGGGCCTGTATGATTGGAATTAGTAGAAAATTTATTCTTGGCAGAAAGGTTGGAGTTGGAGAGTTTGAGGATGTTGAGACTTGAGATATTGCAACTATGGTGATAGTGAGATTATACATAACTACATGGGATGCTAGTGAGGTACCTTGAAAACAAGCCTTCGAGACTTGAGTATGCTAGTTGTCATACCTTACTCTGCAGTTATCTTAAGAGTAGTCTTTATTTGATAAAAATGGTTTTTACATGGACCATATTTACAAAATCTGCGAGCAATAACGATCATTCTCTGTCTTTGTTGCTCTCTTCATCTCTTCCTATTACCGTTTTTTGTAGATTTCCCCCAGCCCATATTTTGATGGATGGGCTTCTTTTTCCTGCACAAAACCTACCATGTTACATGAATTGTCCTTTGAGATATCATCTAGGTTGCCTGATGTCTTGTGCAGATTAGGGATTCCAACCGTGCTATGTTATTGGCAGCTGCAACGCAGCAATAATGCACAGTGCTTGACCTTGGTATTGTTGGAGATGATAAAGAAGAACTTGAGAGGGTCTTGGATAGTGCTTTTTCTTCTGGGATTAATATTCTTCTGACTTCTGGAGGTGTTTCCATGGGAGATAAGGATTTTGTGAAGCCACTGCTTGAAAAGAAAGGGACAGTGCACGTCAACAAGGTCATTTTCCAGATAGATTTCTTTGTGAGAAAATTTGCTTTTGAATAATTAGGCCAACACGTGCAAACTGTGTCTAGGAGCTTTAAATTTTTGTATGATATCCTGAGCATCATGAAGTAGACATCTATGTTAACTTTGTTTGCTCTACAGGTATGCACGAAACCAGGGAAACCATTGACATTTGCAGAGATATATTTAAATCGGGCAGAGAATGAACCAGTGAACAAAGTTCTTGCGTTTGGTTTACCTGGAAATCCAGATAGCTGTCTAATTTGTTTCCATCTCTTTGTGGTCCCTACCATTCGTCACCTAGCAGGATGGGCAAATCCACATCTTGTGAGGTTGCTGAAACTCCCAGTAAAATTTTCAATTTCTGTTACCTGTTTCTGTTGCTGTCTGTTCATTGTTAAATTTAAATATAGTGTAAAACAGATTTAATTTGTGACCATCATGTTTTCCTTCTGTTTGTTATACAGAGTGCAAGCTTGACTTCAACAACTGATAAAGACAGATCCAGGCCGGCCAGAATTTCATCATGCCACTATCGGATGGGAGGTTAATGATGGATCAGTCAATCCTGGGTAACTTTAGTGTTATTGTTTTCTTGATCACAGGTCTCTTCGTTGTTCAGTTAGATCCTTCTTGGACCTGATTTACTCTTTAAATGTCATGGTTTTTGGTGTTTATTCTACCCTGAACACTATAATAATTGTGTTGAGAGGCACTGAGCGATGCTGCTTTGTCATCAGATTCAGGTTCTAGTACTACACGACATAAAAGTGCATTGAATGAAATAACCATAGATGGATCTCAGGATGCTCAGTTCAAAGTAGCTGTTCTTACAGTGAGTGATACTGTTGCATCAGGTGCGGGGCCTGATCAAAGGTATGTTATATAGCATATTACTTCTTCAAATATTGAATCATTTCCTGGGTTAAGTTCCTTATGAATTTCCTATAGAGGAATGTGTAGCATCTCAAGATATCCCTTTTTTACCAATTGAAAGCACCTGATTCCAAAGGCTACAACCATTGACATGGAAAACTTGAATTAGGATAATTTTTAAATAATTTTCTTTTAGGATATTTGACTATAAATCTTTTGCTTCTTGCAAGTTGTTCACTTAAATGTCATCTGTTTGAAATTAAATGTGATGGTAGGGATATGGCCGGGTGCATTTTGGGTGTGTTTCTAATACTCTTCCTCAGTTACATATTTTGAGGGGCATATCACCCCTAACCACAACTCATCCACTGATTCTTTAACATCTAATCCTTCTACCCCCATGATCATTTTATGGTGGAGAGTGAGATTATGAAGGTTTCTTGTTCAACCGAAAGCATCCAGGTACACCACTTTGTTCTAGTTTGTCAAAATGTTCACTTTATGGATGCTAAAGTGATCATGCAGAGTTGATGTTCCACTGTGTTCAAGTTAGATATGAAATGGATGAAAGCTCTGCTACAATATAGAGCCAAATGTTTATTTGGTATTGATCATGTACATCCCTGGCTAAGTTTATCTTGTGACTTTTCTTTTCTAACAATGGTTTTCAAAGGGTAATGGATTAATCAGGCTTCCAGTTTAAACGCATCTAGATACACCTTTGAATAATTGTTTCATAAAGGTCACAAAATTGATGCTAAAGAAAACGAGCAAAGTTGATATTTTCCCATGACAAAGTGAGACTTGGGAATACTGAATGCTTTGCAGCAACATTTGGAAACAGAAGTAGTACATTTTGCATGAAGAGATTTTGCATTTTAAGTCTTAGTTTTTTAGGTACTGTTTCTTCTGTAATTTTCTTCTATCTTTTTCTTGGGTGCATTTCACTAATTTGACCTTAACCTAACCATCAATGTCTTAGCAATTTCACCCTTCCCTTTAATGGTTCTATCTATTGATCTCAGACCAGAAACGTTCAAAATGCTGCAATTGCAAGTTGTCTAAATTGGTAAAATGACCCATTATCTATATATAATTTAACTGATTCTTAACAATCATTGCAAGTCACTTGGTTGAAAATAGGTAGTTGCTCCCACCACCCGTTTCCATCATTTTCTGCTTTCTAATGCTTTGTTCTGTGAATATCTTCTAGAAGGTTTTTCTTCCTTCGTACTTGTTCATCTAAACTTTTTATAAGAAATTGTAGAATGATTATGAAATTGAAGTGGTCCTAGGGCAGTGTCCGTTCTAAATTCCTCATCTGAACAGTTAGGAGGAGCAAAGGTAGTTGCTACAGATGTGGTTTCGGGGAAAGATCAAGGAAGTTTTGCAGAAATGGAGTGATATCGACAAAATGGATCTTATCCTTACACTTGGTGGGTTTCTTGTCCTCGCCATCCTCCTTTTTCTTCATTCGATATAGACATTTCCTTTTTGGTTTTATTTATTTTCAGCCCTTTCTCAAAGTTGTATTATCTTCATTAAGGTGGCACTGGCTTCACCCCAAGAGATGTGACCCCTGAAGCAACCAAAGAGCTGATTGAAAAAGAAACACCTGGTCTTCTGTATGTCATGATGCAAGCTTTTAAAGGTAATAAACTGCATAAAATTAGTTTAGAACTCTTTTTTTTCTTTTCTTTTTCTTCTACATAATCATTTTTATGAGAGATGGTTTGCCTGTTGACTTTATTTTATAATGACTCGGCCTTGTAAGTGGAACTGTCCATGGGCTGGGCCCGGCTTATTTCTAATATTAGCAACATTTTATGCTTTCCCAGGTCCAGCTTAGCTTGATGTGCAGTCTATACCAAATAAATGAAGCTAAAGCAGCTCCTATAAACCTACATACCAACATCCATAAGAATATGTGGTGGATCTAGCTGAAAGATCGAAATTGACATACCCATTTAAGACCGAAAATGTATACAAATTAAATCAAGCAAATCTATCTTAAAAAAAAAGGCCTCAAAATTCATGATGAGAGACGAAGGCTAGTGGAATAGAAACTTCCTTGTCATTCATGCAAATGAACACAACCATCTGACAAGCTTGCAGGCTTGAGCGGATATGCCAGGCCATGGACAACTTTATTTGCAAGTTGCTGATATGGAATTACCCCTTATAATATCTTATGACAATTTGTCAATTTTCAGGGTATGGCATTATTTATTGCCCAATAGATTCTCAATTCCTACATGTAATTTGTTGTTTCTTAAGTATCCCAATGAGTTGACCGTAGTTTATGTCTTAAGAGGTTTCATGAAAGGCTTAATATGCAGGAAAACTCTTATTTACAGTTGGTTGTAATATTATAATTTGTATATTTATATTTGTATCTCTAGAATTAAGTATTTATATCCCTAAAATTAAGGACAAAAAATTAAGATAGACAATCTCTCAATTATAAGATTAGTTTTTTTAGGAAGATTTAGTTTCCTAGTTTAACCTTTAGTTAGTTGTATATAAACCTAAGGTTATTGTATATTTCTTAATGAGCAGTTTTTCAATATATATTCAGTTTTTCTTTACTTTTTCACAGATTTATTTTTTAGTTTTTTCACATGGTATCAGAGCTTTAGGCTTTTCTTGAAAAATAAAATTTTTAGCATTCATTGCTGACTTCTATTTTAAGCTTTCATTGTCGAACCCTGTTTAGGCCTTCATTGCCAACCCTTTCAAAGAAATATATCATTACCACCCAATTTGAGAAATTGTCAATTAAAAAAATCACTGGAGTACTACAGATATCTTGAAAACAATGAGAGTTTGACAGGGAAGAGATTGAAAAGTTGAGAAACTTATTGAAAATCCTTGAAAAATTTACTGTGGTATTTTTCTTGGGTAAAGTTTCTAGTTCAAGTAAAGCTTTTGGTTCTCATGGATTATATGTCTCGGTTAAGCTTATTACAAGTTCTTGGGTCATTGACTCAGGAGTTACAGACCATATGACACATTTCTCACAGAAGTTTAGTACATATATCATGTGTCCTAGTAATAAGAAAATTATTGTTGCATTTGGTTCACTTACTACAGTGACAGGATTAGGAAATGTTCAAGTTAATCCCTCATTTATTTTAAAAATTATTCTTCATATTCATAGATTGTCTACTAATATGATATTTATACAAAAACTTACCAAAAAATATGAATTGCAAAGTGACTTTTTATCTCTCTTATTATGAATTTCAAGACCAGAGTTCGAAAAAGATAATTGGACTTGCTAAGGAGAAGGATGGACTATATTATCTTAAGACATAAAATAACACAAGTAATATCAAGAATAGTTTACCTTTGTCATTTCTTTATGAAAAATCTTTCAATAAAGATAAAATTTGGCGTTATTATTTTCGTCTTGGACATCTTTTTTTTGAAACTTTAAGAATCATGTTTTTTTTTTATTTGAAGGATTAAATGTCGAAGATTTCATTGTGATGTTTGTGAACTTGCAAAGCATAGATGTGTCTTTTTCAATTAGTAACAAAAAAGTTATACTTTCTTTTACTTGATTCATAGTGACATTTTGGGTCTCTCTATAATTCTTAATATTTCTAGTGCAAGATGGTTTGTTTTATTCATAAATGATAGTACCAGGGTCTCTTGAATTTTTTTACTTAAATTCAAATCAGATGTGAATAGTGTGTTTTTAAGCTTTCAAAATATGATCCAAAATCAATTTGAAATGAGAATCAAGAGATTTAGGTCTGATAATGCAAGAGACTACTTCAATCAAAGTTTATCCACCTATTTTCAAAAAGAAGAGATTATTTATGAGTCATCTTGTGTTAATACTTCACAGCAGAATGGAGTGTCAAAGAGAAAAAATAGTCATTTACTAGCCATAACCCGAGCTTTTTTTTTTCAAGTAAATGTACCTAAATCTTATTGAGGGGAAGCTGTTTTCACTGTCACACACATTATAAATAGGTTAAGTGCAAAGGTTTTGGGATTTAAAACTCCTATGAAACTACTCTCATAATTTTATCACAACCTTAATACCACAAATAATCTCACACTTAAGATATTTAGTTGTAAATCATTTATTCATGTTCACAGTCATAATAGGGGAAAGTTAGATCCAAGAACGATTAAGTGTATTTTTGTGGGGTATTTTTCAACTCAAAAAAAGATATAAGTGTTATCATTCTCTTATCAAAAAATTTTATGTGTCTGTAGATGTCATTTTTTAAGAAAGTAAATCATTTTTTACCTAACCTTATCTTCAGGGGAAGACTTCATTCATGAAAGATAAGGATAAAGACTTATTTTTGCTTAATTTGTCTCATTCTTCAACATTTACACCCATTAATTCTTTTAAGTGGAAATTTGATTCTGCTGAGCTCAAGTTAAACACTGAATTTAAATCTGAACCTATTCCAAATATAGAAGATGTGACAAAAGATAATATTGTTCTTGATTCTATGAAGGAATTACAGGTGTACTCAAGAAAGAAAGCTCTAGATCCTGAATCAGTGTCAGTCTAAGAATCTGATCTTAACTCTGAAAATAAGATAACTATAGTTTTTTATTTTATTTCTCAAAATGAGCATGAATCTCTTAAAATTATAACTAGTGATTATGATCTGTCTATTGTCATTAGAAAAAGAATCAGAGAATGTACTAAGCATCCATTAACCCAATCTTTAATTTTGTGTCATTTGAAAAATTTTCATCATCCCACAAAAATTTTCTTATGAGCCTAAACTCTATTTCTGTTTCAACTACATTATCCGAGGCATTATCCAGTGAGAAATAGAGGCAAGCCATGAAAATAAAAATGGATGTCTTAGAGAAAAATCAAACATGAGAACTGGTAGAGTTACCTAAAGAAAAAAATTCAGTGAGAGTGTAAATAGATTTTTACTGTAAAATACAAAGATGATGGTACTGTTGAAAGGTATAAAGCCAGGTTAGTGGCTAAGGGCTACACTCAAACCTATGGAATAGATTATCAATAAACCTTTGTTCCAGTTACCAAGATGAATACAGTTAGAATTTTGTTATCATTAGTTGCAAATTACAATTGGTAGCTTCAACAATTTGATATAAAGTATGTTTTTCTACATGGTGATTTGGAAGAAAAAATATATATAAAGATTCCACCGAAATTTGAAGGTCATCTAGAAGCAAACAAAGTATGCAGGCTGAAAAAAGCTTTATATGACCTTAAATAGTCTCTTAGAATTTAGTTCAAGAGATTTGTTAAAGTGATGCTAGTAATGAGATATAATCAAAGTCAAAGAGATCACACATTGTTTATTAAGTACTTTGATTCAGGGAGAGTTACAGTTCTATTAGTGTATGTTGATGATATAATTGTAATTGAAGATGATGAAAAAGAGAGAGAATCTCTAAAACAGTGTTTGGCTAGAGAATTTAAGATAAAAGAGCTAAGGGAATTGAAGTATTTTCTAAGAATTGAAGTAGCTCACTCATGGCATAGTATCTTCATCTCACAATAAAAATATATGATGGATCTTCTGAAGGAAATTGAAAAGCTCGCATGTAAACTTACAAATATCCCTATAGATCATAATCATAAAATTAGAGAAGCTAATGAAGAGGTTGTTGTAAATAGAGAGATGTACCAAAGATTAATTGGAAGATTCATTTATCTCTCACATACTAAACCTAATATAGCATATGTTGTGAATGTAGTAAGTCAATTTATGCATAGTCCTAAAGAAGTACACCTACAGATTGTCTATCGTATATTGCACTATTTGAAGGCCAATCCTGAGAGAGGTATCTTATTAAAAAAAATTTAGGGTTAGTTCTAGAAGTATATACAGATGCTGATTATACAGGTTCAGTAACTGATAGAAGATTCACCTCAGGTTATTGTATTTTTTTAGGTAGTAATCTTATGACTTGGAGGAGTAAAAAATAAAATGTAGTGACAAGATCAAGTGCTAAAGCAGAGTTCAGAGCAATGGTTCAAGAAATTTGTGAACTATTATGGTTAAAGATTATCCTAAAAGACTTGAAGATCAAGTGGGATAGACCAATGAGACTACTGTGATAACAAGTCTGCAACAAGCATTGCACACAATCTTGTGTAATATGACAGAACAAAATACATTAAAGTAGACTGATATTTTCATAAAGGAAAAATTAGACAGTGGGTTGATTTGGCACTTTATGTATCAACCAAGGGTCAACTTGCAGATGTGTTGACTAAAGGTCTTAGCAGTGCAATATTTCAAGAAATTATTTTCAAACTGGGAATGAAAAACACCTATTCACCAGCTTAAGGGGGAGTGTAGGAAAACACTTATTTATAGTTAGTTGTAATCTTGTAATTTGTATATTTATATTTGTATCTCTGAAATTAAGTATTTGTATCCCTAAAATTAACGACAAAAAATTATGATAGACAATCTCTCAATTATAGAATTAGTTTTTTTATGGAGATTAAGTTTCCCAATTTAACCCATAGTTAGTTATATATAAACCTAAGGTTTTTGTATATTTCTTAATGAGCAGTTTTTCAATATACATTCAGTTTTTCCTTTGACTTTTTCACACAGATTTATTTCTTAGTTTTTTCACACATACCATTTTTATATTTTCTTTTTGTGACATAAAATGAAGGAATGTTGATTATCTATGCAGTTTTATCATTGTCAAATCTTCAGTTTCTGGGGTATATATGAAGAAACTAACTACAACAAACCCTTGTGTGATGATTTTTTATTTTTCTTGTAATTTGTTCACCATTTTATGCAGAAAATGGTTGATTCAACTCAAATTTTCATGTTGAGGAAGCATATTATTGCATGTATCTAATCTATATTTCTACATGTATACATTACAAACAATGTCATGCAACATTAGTTGTATATGAAAATGTCACTTAAAAACTGACCTCTTTTAACAGTTATGATCAAGGATTCAAATAGCGATTTAAAAGCGGAATAGCGATCGTAAAATAGCGGTAGCATCATCACCTGCCACTGTTATTGGACAAAACACGGTTGTGAAATTCATTCACGATAAAAACGGAGTGTAACAGTCGCAAATAATGGCTTAACAGAGAATAACGGTAATAACGGATCGTTATTGTCGCTATTTCATTTTTCTACATTGATCTAATACACGGATCTAATAATTCGAGAAAAAAAAATTTCAAGTTTCAACCATTCAGCATTTCAACACCCAAATTCAAATCAGCATCAAGTTTTCAATCAACATTCAAGATCAAATAAGGTAAGAAAAGAAAGTTAAATTATTTTTTTTTTATAAAATTTTTGTAAAATGATCTGTTGTGAGAGTTTGAGACTTGAGAAAGACGAATGAGGTGTACTGGGTAAGTGATAATGATAAAAAGATGCGAGAGAAAATGAGAGATGAAAAAAAAAAAAAAAAAAGAAGAAGAAATTTTGCTATGCTCTCAAGCTCAACAACAGAAACAAGAGGGTCAACCTTGGTAAGTTTGAAGTTATAATTGTTATCATTACAGTTAATTACATCTTCTATTTTGCTCCGTCTCACAGAATTTAGATTTAATCTTCGCTTATTTTGGTTTGATAATTGTTTTTGTAACTAATAACTTAGTAGGACTAGGCTCCATTGCTATGCACTCGTGTTGGTTTTGGGTGTGACGCATGGGTATAACTTGTTGATTGCCTTAAGATGCAAGGGTAAAGCATAAAAGGTCCAAAGATGGAATTAGCTATATGAATTTAACTTGATTAAGATTTGACTTTAGGTAATAGAGATGATTGACATGTTGATATGCCTTCACCGTAGACCTAACAATTTAAAACATGACGTTAAACAATATGAAAAAGGTCATAAAGGTTAGATGATTTAAAATTTTAGCAAGAATTATTTATAGGTTTAACTAAAATCAAGTCATGTATTTTATGTTTATGTGTAAACATAAATTATGACACGTAATTTTCGTGTAAAAAATAATACGAATATATGAATTACTAGTGTTTTACATAAATATAGATACAAGAATTGTCATGTCTCACCAAATGTGATTAATTCTTTAATATAAGTTTGCAATTTCATTTTGATGCGCTTAGGGAGAAAGTGAAAACTCAAGCCATATTATGTGAAACTAGGAACTATTATCTGTACTATTCTTTTACGAAACATGTTTATAATGCTATATCATTTATCCGGATCATCAACATGCCCGGAAATCCAAATGCAGTCGCTGAGTGCATGGAGGCTTTGTTGCCTGCCCTTAAGCATGCACTAAAGCAGATAAAGGGTGACAAAAGGGAGAAATATCCCCGGCATGGCCATCACCAACAAGCTACTCCCGTGGATACCGCGCAGCCATCAGTTGGCCTCTCTGCCGGTGGCATTGGAACCCACTTGTTCTTGTTCCCATTAAAGTTGACCACTGCATTGTAGCTTGAGCCCAAGCTCCTTTGGTTTCGGCCTAGCCTGGTTTCGCTTATTGGTCCTCTAGCCCCAAACGCATAAATCAAACAAGCTCTTTAGTTTCATTTCTAAAGAAATTTGATATTACTTAAAATATCTCAAAGAGAAATATATTTTTAATTTTTTTTATCAATATATCATATATGATTTGTGCGCATATGTAATTTTGTATCGTTGTTTGAGTCTCAATAAATTTTATAATGAAAGTTATAAATGTCTAATTAATTTTTAGTAACATATCATCTTTTTGACCTAGTGAAATTAAACTATAGTATAGAAAACAAGAAGGAAAGTATATTAATAATCCCAAAAAAATGTAAAATTATCTTAATTTTATATGAAAGAGAGGCTTACACAAGAACTTCAATGGATTAAAGTCCCCCTTGACCTACTTAACAGCAACAATTCGTAGATGCTTATTATTGAGAAAAAGGAGGAAAAAAAAAGGGTAATATGTTACAAATTTGCAACTGACTTTTAATCCTAACAAATCCAGCTTGAGTAGAATGCATGCCACGCAAAAATGGCAAAGAAATTGCTTGCCAATAGTACCACCTTTTGCCTATCAACCCGTATCATACTAGCACTAATATATTGGATTCTATCAAAATTTTGACATTAAGCATACTTGGATTAGAATAATATTAAAATAGGTGACGTTTTACTTTTTAAGAAGTTTTCATGCTAAACCCATTTTTTTTTTTATTTATAAAAAAAAAAGATTATAAAATGAAAAATCAATTGCAAAGATTTTTGGTTAAGATCATGTTTGTTTAGGATTATTTCATTCCACCAAAAATCTACATATCATCAAACTCAATAGTTAATGGACTATTTGTTGTCACATAAAATATGATCCTATGAATATATAAATGTTTCTGCCTAAGAGACATAAAGTTTACTTTGATTAAAAAAATTAAATAAAAAAAAAAACTCGTCTTATTTTTAGCTAAAAAAACATTTCAAGTAAAAAGCTTTGATTCATAATCTAAACTTCATATCAGGCTTTAGGAGAAGGAACATGCAAATTCTAAATGTGGAAGAGAAATTGCATACTGTATATTAATCTAACAATTTTAATCTGAATAAAACTATTTGATCATTTTTGGTCTTTTCTACATGTTTTCCAAATAACTTTTATTATTCCCAAACAGCATCAAACTTCGGTTCTATATATCAATATCAAGCAGGGACGGATCTACATGGAAGTTCCTAAAATTTGCCCCCACTGATTCCTAAATTTTTTTGGGTTTATTATAAAAATTTTAAAAAGTTTTGAAAATTCAAAAATTTGCCCCCACTGAAAATTTTTGTAATCATATTTGCCCCACTAAATTACGATTAATACAAGAAAATTTTTATTGTTTATCTAGTAATTGAATATTGACATTTTAAGAGCTAAGCAATTTTAATATAATATATATTTATATATTTTCAAGTGTGTAAAATTGAAGTAAATTATTTTTAAAGAATTTAAAATTGTTAAATTTGTAATATCTCTTAAAATTTTGTTTAAATTGATGCAAGATAATCTTATAAGGGTAATGAGACTTGAAGCTTGCATTACTTTAACTACTTTGTAACACCAAAAAATAACATAAAAATACAAAATAATAAAAATAAAAATAAATAATCATCTTTAACTAATATAGATTTATGTTTTCATTCTTCTTTTCATTATATCTAAGAAAAGAATCATTTTTATTCTCTAAATTATAATGCAAAAAAATATATTTATTTATTAAAAAATGATAAAACTAATATATTAAAAGTAAATAATAAAATTCGATATATTAATTTTTATTTCATTCTTTCACGTATTATATCTTTTTTTTAAAAATTTTATAAGTAAAATTTTTTAAAATTAATATATTTATATGTGTCTATTATGAAAAATAATTTTCATTAAAAATTATATAATTAATTATGCAAAAATTATTCTATTGCAAAAAATATTATACATGTTAATTTTATTTATAATTTTTAAAATTAATTTATATTTCAACAAAAAATTTTAAATTAACTTAAATTATTTAACCCACTGACCGTAAATGCTACCTCCGTCTGAGATATCAAAGTTGGTGAATGATCTTTGGTGTAGTAGACCCCTGAATTTCTTGCAAACTAAACACCTGAAAACTCCTATTCCAACCAAAAAAAAATTTAAAAAAAAATAGTAGTGGCAGGTAAGAGAGGAGGAGTGTGCAAAAGAAGCGGAGGAAGGAGAATAGAGTAGAACGTGTAATGTTATCATGTAGTTACAAGAATGATGGTAGTAGATTAAGAGATAAAATAACTTGGGTTACGAAGGAATTTACCAACAAAATAGAAATAAAGTTACAAGAAGAAACAAAGAATGTTGATAAACTGTCACGTGAAGTGTACGATTTTGATTATCAATTAGTTATGTGACAGTAAAATTAGAATACTGAATATATTGGGAATAATTGTGAGTTTACTGAATATAGTAAAAATAGTCATGCAATAGTAAAATTACTGAAAATGATTTATAAATCTGTAAATAATCATTTTAAAATTATTAATAAAAATTACTACTGAATCCTCTCTCAATTTTTTTTGTCTCATATTCTACTATTTTTTTTATATAATCTTTTTTTTAATTTAATCTCTTTCGTCACTATCCATTTTATCACAAATTGCTATATTTTTAGATCTCATATTTTATTATTTTTTGGTTTAATCTCTTTTTTTTAGTCTAATCTCTTTCATTATTATCCATTTTATCACAAATTACTATTAGAGTTAGGTTCATCTAAACATTTTGAAAAAACACAAAAACCAACCACGCATGATAAAAAGTACTCGATATAATATTTTTCATGATCAAGTTACAGAAAAAAATAAAAACAATGCAAGGCATGAAAAGAACTAGATTTTTATACTGTTTTTTAAATAAAAAAAGAAAAATTATCGATCAAAGTTTAAACAATCATTTCAAAATTATGAATAAAATTTACCATTGAATTTTCTCTCGACCTTTTTTTTTTTCAATTTCATGTTGTACTCTTTTCTATCTAATCTCTTCCATCACTATTCATTTTATCATGGAACGGTAAAAAAAAAACGAGCCAAGTCTCTCTTAAATCTCTCGCGCCGTTGTCTTCTCCTTCTCTTGTTTCCAAAACAAAGTTACCATCTTTTCCTTTTCCTCGCTCTCTTTCTTTCCCCAAAACCTCTCCTCCTCTTTTTCTCCGTTTCACTTTCCGTTCTTTCTCTGTAAGGTAACTTCTTTTCTGACAAATCTGTTTTTTTTTTTTTTGTTTATGTTTGGAAACGAATAGCAAATAAAAGAAGCGCAAAAGTAAAAATTTGAGCTTTTGTTAAGCTAAATTGAAAACCCGTTTTGAAATTCCTTATTTTAAGGATTTTAGAAAGTGTTTATGATTTGACAAACACTGGAGTTTTTCTTTTCATTTCCTTCTTATTCAATCTATTTCTGAGTAACCAAACAGACTACCAAGTTAATTCTTTCCTGTTTCGTTTCTGTTTATTTTTTGCTGCTAATTTTGCCTCTTTTTTCTCTCATATAATGTACCGATATCTGATTTTTATAGTATTATTTTGTTCATATATGAAATTCAAGTTAGTTCCTGTTATTGTTATCTTTGTTACAATTCAAATTTTCTTGGATCAATTTTTTTTTTTAATTTGATTTGAATTTGTAGTATTCAATTGGAAAAGTTGGATTAAAAATGTGTACTTTTGATTAAAAAAAAAACTCTTAATTTTAACTAGTTATGCTTCAATAGAAATTTAAATGTAGTTTCAAATTACTCCTTTTGATGACAAAAGGAAATACTTTGTTTGATTTTACTTGCAAAGATCTTGACTTTTTGGTTGAATCCGAGTTTGAAATCATAATAATAACCTTTCATTCTGAAACAGAGCAATGGCATCCCACATTGTTGGTTACCCTCGGATGGGTCCCAAAAGGGAGTTAAAATTTGCATTGGAATCTTTCTGGGATGGTAAAAGCAGTTCCGACGAGCTGCTGAAGGTGGCGGCAGATCTCAGGTCATCCATCTGGAAGCTGATGGCTGAGGCCGGAATCAAGTATATTCCTAGCAACACATTTTCATACTATGATCAAGTGTTAGACAACACGGCAATGCTTGGTGCAGTCCCTCCTAGATATGGTTGGAATGGTGGTGAGATCAGTTTCGATGTTTATTTCTCGATGGCTAGGGGTAATGCTTCTGTGCCTGCGATGGAAATGACTAAGTGGTTTGACACCAACTAGTAAGTGACGAAAACTTTGTATACAGTACTTTTTGCAAAATTTATCTTATTTTTCTTGACATTAATGACATTTATCATTTTTGAAGTCACTACATTGTCCCGGAATTGGGACCAGATGTCAAGTTCTCCTATGCATCTCACAAGGCTGTTGATGAATACAAGGAGGCCAAAGCCGTGAGCTTGCTAATTCTCATGCTATCCTTTTCTTTTCTTTTCTTTTCTTTTTTGCTGTTTAAGATTTTTAGTTAACAGGGAAGTTCTCAAAAAAAAATTTTTCTTTTATTTCAGTTCATTTTCCATAGGCTATTAAATTTTTATCTTCTCGTGCTTCCTTGGTAATGTTAACACCATTAATAATTGAAGGAATTGCTACATTTTTTTCTTTAGAAAGAAATGCTAAGGCATTTTTTATTTTCGTGAGATTCGATTTACTATTAATATAATGAACCAGTTACGATTATATTTCTGTGAGTTCTGTTTTTCTCTAAACTTTTTGTAGCTTGGAGGCTATATGGTGTAAAAATATGAAAATAAGTCCTAAAGAATAAGCCAGGAAGATGTATACTTAGCTAAAACAAACTTTTACATAAATCCATATGTTATAAGGATCTGTTACACACTTGAAGCCTTAGATATGGAATGTCAAATAATCTTTAAATGGATTCCATATATCAGAACTACATTTGACATCTATTGATCCAGACTTCATGGCTTTACTTTTATAGTATCAGCATTGCAGATGAAAGTTGTTATTTAAGAGGAATACCATTTTAGCTCCATAACATGGCATCCAAATCATAAAATGGTTGCTTTTCATTTAGAATGTCCTCCTAGGAGTATTTTACTTGGGGAAATTGTTCATTGACTGTGAAAAGATGCTTCAAGGTTTGCTTTTTCACTTTATTGACAGTGTTGGAAAATTCTCTACCTAATCATGTTTGTTGAATTGCTAATTTTTATTTCATTGTTGTGATGCAGCTTGGAGTTGACACTGTTCCCGTCCTTATAGGCCCTGTGTCTTACTTGTTGCTATCGAAACCAGCAAAAGGTGTGAATAAATCCTTCTCTCTTCTTTCCCTAATTGGCAAGATCCTTCCAATTTACAAGTAAGGCACTAAACTGTTTGCTTGACCTTGGTGAATCTGCAAATTATTGGGCTAAGCTGTGCTGAAATCAGTGCAGGCATATTGTCTTCATTCTTATAATTGTTACTTGTCAGGGAAGTTGTTGCTGAACTGAAGGTAGCTGGTGCAACATGGATCCAGTTTGATGAGCCCACCCTTGTGTTGGATCTTGAGTCGCATCAACTGCAAGCATTTACTGATGCCTACTCAGAGCTAGAATCATCTTTATCTGGCATGAATGTTCTTATTGAAACTTACTTTGCTGATGTTCCTGTTGAGACATACAAAACACTTACTTCATTAAAGGGTGTAGCTGGCTTTGGATTTGATTTAGTTCGTGGAACAAAAACACTTGACTTGATAAAGAGTGGATTTCCTTCTGATAAATACTTGTTTGCTGGAGTGGTTGATGGAAGAAACATTTGGGCTAATGATTTAGCTTCTTCACTTGGTACCCTACAGGCTCTTGAGGGTATTGTTGGTAAAGGTATTTAGACATTTACATTCATTTCTACATGGAATTTTAGTATGTAATTTGCTAAAAGTTAAGAAAAATTTTTGTTTTGTTCTCCTACAGACAAAGTTGTGGTCTCTACATCATGCTCTCTTCTCCACACTGCAGTGGACCTTGTGAATGAAACTAAGTTGGACAAAGAGCTCAGGTCCTGGCTTGCATTTGCAGCACAAAAAATAGTTGAAGTAAATGCCTTGGCCAATGCATTGGTCGGGCAAAAGGATGAGGTATTTCTTTCTTACTAGTTTTGGTGGGTTAATGCTAAATACTATTAGACTGTTGCAAGCTTTAACTGGTATTAGTCAACAACTATAGAACTTTATAGAGGATATATGTTTTAGCTATGTATGAGTTTTCCGCACATTTACATTCCAGATACTTGAATTACATTCCACAACCACCTTAGCTTTATACCAGCAAGCTCGCACCTTTCTCTACCTCACTTCTTCTCTTGATTGTCAATCTACTAGGCGGACGAATGATTGCTCTCTATAGCTTTGAAATATGTTGTATATGTTCTAACTATTTATGGTGATGCAGTCAGTTGGAATGCTCTAGGCGTCTTATTATTTTTATCTTTTTTATAGGCATTTTTTGCTTCCAATGCTACAGCTCATGCATCAAGAAAATCCTCTCCTAGAGTGACAAATGAAGCTGTGCAGAAGGCTGTATGTAGTTATCGGAGAACTGTCATGGTCATTCATTTTCTGAAATGATTTATGACCTTGTTTTTTTACTTACATTTTGGTCCTTTCTTGTATAGGCTGATGCCTTGAGGGGCTCTGATCATCGTCGTGCCACTACTGTAAGTGCTAGACTGGATACTCAGCAGAAGAAGTTGAAACTACCGATTCTTCCTACCACCACTACTGGATCTTTCCCTCAAACCATGGATCTTAGAAGAGTGCGTCGTGAGTACAAGGCTAAAAAGTGAGATTATTTGCTTTTTAGTTTATGTTGCTATTCAAATCTTTGTTCATGTTGCATAATAAACCAGTTTTGCCCATATATTTTTAGGATCTCTGAAAATGATTATGTCAATGCCATCAAGGAGGAAATTAACAAAGTTGTCAAGCTCCAGGAAGAGCTTGACATTGATGTTATGGTGCATGGAGAGCCAGAGGTGAGCTTTTATCATTATTAAAATGGTTAGGTATGCCTAGGCTTTAACTTCTGATGGGAATAAAGGTCTTAATTTCTCATTGTCTTATGCAAATGTACTTTGTCAATGCAGAGAAATGACATGGTTGAATACTTTGGTGAGCAATTATCTGGTTTTGCCTTTACTGTGAATGGGTGGGTTCAGTCATATGGATCCCGTTGTGTCAAGCCTCCTATCATTTACGGTGATGTGAGCCGTCCTAAGGCCATGACTGTTTTTTGGTCTTCAACAGCTCAGAGTATGACTAAACGGCCTATGAAAGGAATGCTTACTGGCCCTGTTACAATTCTGAACTGGTCCTTTGTGAGAAATGACCAACCAAGGTGAGTTAATGCAAGTAGTTATGATGCAAAATTATATATTTTCTATTCTTTAACTCAGTACTGTTGCCTGTTTCTTAGGCATGAAACCTGCTACCAGATTGCTTTGGCTATTAAGAATGAGGTTGAGGATCTTGAGAAGGCTGGCATTACTATTATCCAGATTGATGAAGCTGCTTTAAGAGAGGGTTTGCCTCTTAGGAAATCTGAGCAGTCTTTCTATCTGGAATGGGCTGTTCACTCCTTCAGGATTACTAACTGTGGCGTCGAAGACACTACTCAGGTTTCTAATTCCTATCCTCTTTTTAGTAACTGAGGCATCACTGAAACTACTTGGCTTCTTAAGCCTTTAACCATTTTATAAATCAATGGTATTCTAAAACATGTTAGATGTATAAATTACAAGGTTAAGAATAATAATATTTACCATTGTTAAAGCTTCTAGAGCAATGAAAATTCTTAGAAAAAATCAATGAAAGAATCTTTTTTCTTTCTTTTGAAGAAGGAAAAAGTTTTGAAATGACACGAATAAATTTATAGAACCTTATTAGCATTTGTTAATACGATTCAATACGGAAATTTTCTGTATAAAATTTGATTTACGTGTACAAAATGTTTGGATTTTTCTGAACGTGATATTGCAAATTTATTGGATAGATTCACACCCACATGTGCTACTCAAACTTCAATGACATCATTCACTCTATTATAAACATGGATTCTGATGTGATCACCATCGAGAACTCGAGATCAGATGAAAAGCTTCTATCTGTCTTCCGCGAAGGTGTCAAATATGGAGCTGGCATTGGTCCTGGTGTGTATGACATTCATTCTCCTAGGATCCCATCCATCGAAGAAGTTGCTGACCGCATCAACAAGATGCTTGCAGTCCTTGAGAGCAATATTCTGTGGGTCAATCCTGATTGCGGTCTCAAGACTCGCAAATATTCTGAAGTCCGGCCTGCTCTTAGCAACATGGTTGCTGCTGCCAAGCTCATCCGTACCCAGTTGGCAGGTGCCAAGTGAGTTTAAAGAGTGCCACAAGATTATCTCGAAAACTTTCAGAAGGGAAAAGAATCTGCCAGAGCATGAATAATATTTCGGCTTTTTGTTGAAATGATTTACCTTTCTTTTTTCTTTGCTTAGGAGTTAATTGCTATGTATTCATATCCGGATAGATCCGAAGGTCTTACATCTTTATATATATCTTTCGATCTCCATGAAGCTGGGTCTCCATTCTCTGAAGGTTTTTTCATTTTTTCTTGATACTTGAGATTGTCAAATGAGTTACAGAAGCTAGGATTTATTTAAGTTGCAACATGATATGCATTATATAATAGTATTGTGCTGAATTATTGGAGTATGGGACTAAGGATGGTGGTGGTGAAGCAGAAGCAGCAACCCTTGGCCTTGAAAATGGTAAAACTAGAGAAAAACACAATCACGAATCTTGGCTAGCTTACGACGTTTCTGTCCAGCGTTTGCTTTCTTTTCCTTTTCCTTTTGGCTCCGTTTGCTGTTCACTGTCCTCTCCTTCCTTCTGTCAAATTCAAATCAACGCTAGATTTATTGGAGCTGAAAGAAAGAAAGAAAGGTTTGCCAAGAAATGTTGTTGAATTAATAAAGGTGAAATAAAAATGGCATTGTTGCAGATTGATGGAAGTGGAACCCCCCACAGGCAACAGTGGACGCATCATCCATCTACTATTTTGGAATAAAAGGTCTCACTTTCAATGAAGGAAGATTGAAAGACCCAGATTTGTTCCATTTCTAATGAACCCAAAAGATTCGTCAATCTCAGTTTATTTTTTCATTTTTTGGGCTAAAACAAACAGGATTTTTCCAGATGGAATCAGGTGCTTTTCGATAGGGACGCTAGTGGGCCAATTCCAACTTTAAAACTAATACCTGCATATATTCCGATATAGGTTAATGCCTCCATATATTCCGATATAGGCTTTTGGAATTTGGAAGATATATATCGGAAATCTGAAGTCTAAGATTTAAAAAAGAAAAAAACAAAAACAAAAATACTTCGGTTTTATAAAAACATTGTGAATTTGTTTTCCGACTGGGAACCTTATTTCCCTTTTTGGACCGGAAAATAAAGATCAGCGGCATGCTTCAAGCAGCGGAGTCCACGGTCCACACCCGATAAAACTCATTTTCTCTATCTAGGAGCATCATTTTTTTCTAATATACCACAAACCCACAAACCATTTTTTTACTTAAAAAAGAATCCTTGTCTTTTTTTTTTTTTTTTTATTTAAGTTGCATATAAAAAATCAACTTGGAACGAGCCAACCATAAAACATAACGAATTCAGTATTTTTCCTTTCACTAAACAAGTAATAAATATGTTTCAAAAAATAAATAAATAGATAAATAAAACGCTTTATATCTTTTTGCTTATCGAACAGTAGAAAATGAGTCAATGAATTTATAATCTCAAGACGAGGAAAAGTAAATTAGTTTGACCCTACCACTAACTTGTCGCACAACTTGATATTGATATCGCTTGGTCTGGGGTTATAGCCATCGGTTAAAAAGTAACATGGAAAAAGGTTTTTCTCATCAAGGATGAATTCTTAATTATAAAACTTAAATCTTAGCGGCGAATTTGTTTGGTTACACTTATGAGCGCTCATTTAATTCGTTCTAAGATCTTTTAAGACCGTATAAACAGAAGCAACTTACTCGGTCAAAACAAACAGCTTTGAGAACCTAAGTTCAAACTTTTAAAGGATTAGAGAGGTAAACGAGAGAAATGACTCAAATTTTCCTCAATAAGAGGATGAGATGAAGAGAGTATCAAACCAAACATAGATTGGATAAATTCAGAGAAACCAACTTAAAACCAAATAACGTTTACAACCTTGTTTTGTCTCATTAGATAATGGGACCAAAGATAAGCACAAAAGAAGAAAATGTGAGCTCAGCATATTTTTGTGCGTGTGTGAGATGATCAGAGTAAGCAAAACGCGTATTGAAAATCAAATCAGACAAACCATAGAAAATAAAGATATACTGAAATTTTGAAAGATACGCAAAAACGTCAAATCTTTCAAATTGGTCTAGGTTCATGGCAGCAAGAATAGAAAGAAAACACCAAACGTAAAAGATAACCGCTAACAACCCATACTACTGAACAAAAAACAGAGGAAACAAGCAGGACACAAGGTCCGGTCCATAAAATAATGCAAACAAGAAACAGACAACCACCCAACCAAAGCTAGTAACATAAAAACATAGATGTCCTACTGAGAAATAGAAATCTTAGCAAACTTATCTGCCCTGTTCCCTTTTTTTCCCATTTTTGGATTATGGTTCGAGAGGTCCTTACTTGGCCATCATGACTTTCACGAACTCCTCATAGTTGATCTGCCCATCACCATCAACATCAGCTTCGCGGATCATCTCATCAACTTCCTCATCTGTTAGCTTTTCGCCAAGATTAGTCATGACATGGCGAAGCTCAGCAGCAGATATGAAACCATTCTGATCCTTGTCAAACACCCTGAAAGCCTCTTTAAGTTCCTCCTCTGAGTCAGTATCCTTCATCTTCCTTGCCATCAGGTTAAGGAATTCAGGAAAATCAATGGTCCCATTTCCATCAGCATCAACTTCGTTAATCATATCTTGAAGTTCTGCCTCAGTAGGGTTCTGCCCAAGTGACCGCATCACAGTCCCCAGCTCCTTGGTAGTAATGCAACCTGGACAAGGATGAGAAAGAAATGCGACAATATAAGACTACATTATTGGTTATAAAACAACGAACACAACCAAATACATTTGACCAGAAAAACAGACAAACAATTACTTTAATACCTATAGAAGACAAAAAGGGTCAATAATATTTTCAAACTGTTTTCATGCCATAAATCTCCGCCGATATACTTCATAGAGACAAATACATAGCCAAACAAGCACAGAAGGGGACTCTGAACATTTTTCCAATGTGACAATAAAGACATGGAAATTTGCACAGCAATGTATTCAGTCTAACTTATCGAGCTACAATAATCTAGCCACTGAAAAGTTTCAGACTGCAGAAGCATCAAGAATTGGAAGTTTGATAACTCATGGATCAGCTCATAAATACCAAAGAAAGATGTAATTACAAAAAATAAGTATACATATTTTCTGGTCATCAACTGATTCGATAACCTTCAAGTAATAAGTATCAAATATAATATTTCATGTTTAGGATTATATATCACAAAATTAACCAATTGAATGGTCCACAGAAACTCTTGACTTTTCGCAACTTAACAATAAAATGCTGATTATGATTCATAATTATCAAGCATGCATAATACAAACATAACAGCTGATATCCAGGATGGAACAATGAGTCTGACTATACTGCCAATACGCATGTCCCATAAAATACTAATAATGGTCCTATATCTTAATATAGGTTGAAAATGCAGGTTCAATCAAAGGGAATCACATTCAAAACCATGGGAGCTTTGCTAATCATATTAAAGTTAAACACTTACACAAAACAAATGAACCTTTAATCATGATTAAATCGCAAATCAAATCAAATCACAATCCAAATCTCAAACATAAATTATGCAACAACTCACCAAATAAAATGAAGATCTAGGCAAGTCTCGTTTGCATCTAAAAGGATCTAACCCTAACAAGTCAGATAGATAATGAAACTGAAAATGAAAAAATAATTAAAGCGATGAAAATCAAGAGCAACAGCAATCAAAAAACAAGGAAATGAAATAAAAATAGAAGGTCAAGCAGGACAATAATTCCATAATCGGAACCCTAGATCCGTTACATAACTCAAATCACAAAAGAAAGCGATCCAAAGTTAATTAATGAAACAAAAATTAAGCATCAAAAACAAAAACGATGCTTAGATCCGCAAATCAGAGCTGAATCGGACGAAGAATATCATTAAAACATAATTAAAATGAAAAACATCAAAGAAGAAAATAAAAAAGAAAGAGAGATGAGAGAAAGGACCATCGCCGTCCTTGTCAAAGAGGCTGAAGGCCTCCTTGAACTCAGAGATCTGGTCGTCAGTAAGCTGATCGGCCATCTTCCCTTAAGCTTTTCTTTTTCTCAGAAAGGATGTGCTTGAGGAGAGAGATTAGCAGATGAAAATGATAAGAGATTGCGAGATTGATTGTTGAAAATATAGAAGGCGGTGGAAAGGGTATATAAAGGGCCCAAAGTTGGGCCCAACACAAATTAAGGCATCTGATTCTCTCTCATCCTCACGCATTTGCTCGCTCTCTTCTTTTTTTTTTTTTTTCCTTCTTTTTTGAATTCTTTAACTGCTACTTATTACGTATCAAGTTCTACGTATTTTTTCATTGTTAATATTCCACGTGTAGGGATGGACCTACTATAAATTTTTTATTTTATTTATAAAATTAAAAATTTTATTAATATATATTAAATAATTTCTCGTAAAATGAATTAAAAGTGTATATTCACTATTTCTAAAAGCACAAAAGTGGGAGTATTATTCCGCATGGTGGGTCCATTGCCTGTTGGCCACGAAATGCACAATTAGGAGAGTTGAAATTTCAAACAAACCTTTACTCAAAATAAAGGACGAAAAGCAAAAGAAAGTTTCTAGACAATGAGTGAAAAGAACAATGCTACAATAAAATATCATATCAGGAGAAATTCTTTGTGCTTTTTTTTTTTGGTTCAAATATAAAGGCAATTCTTGGTGCTTTTCAGCTAAGGGAAATGCCAAAAAGTACATAAAAATAAATACTATTAAAGATTGTTGGAATTAAGAGGATAATTGATTTAGATTTGGTTTTGTCTTTCTTTGAGATGCTTTGTTTAGGTTTGTGTAAAATAATTTGTTGTGTTACAACATCTAAATCTTGTATTACTTAAATGATTTTAATCATTTTCATAAAAAAAAAATTTATATATGAAAGAGAGCTATATTAATTATATGTTGACTGATCCTTTGATCAATTGATATATCATTAAATTAATATTTAAGAATTACGAATTTAAAAGAATTTATACATGTATTATTCTCTTCAGTCAAATAAATATTAAATAATAGAGTAAAAAATTTAAAGATAGATTAAAATTTTCAAAAAAAATTTATACAATACTTAGGAATTTTTCCTTTACTTTTTTTTTTTTTGTTTATAATTTACTGTACATATATTTATAAAATTGTATGTGAAAAGGAGTTGTTTATCAGTTAATTAAAACTCCTTTAGATTAAGTTTAAAAAAAAAAAAGGGCTGTTTACTTTCCCAAAAAAAATTTCTTTATTTTTTCCAATCTCACCAAATACAAAAATATACAATTATGGATTTCATTTTCATTTTCCCTAATATATTTCTTGAACCAAACATGACCTAAGGTTTTTGTGATTAAAATTAATATTGTAAAGTTAAAAATTAAAAGAAAGTTATTTAAGAAAAACTATAGTACAACTTAAAAAATTCAAGTAAAATAGTAATGTTTTTTTATCTTCACTAAAGTTTAGTACATTTCAAGTCACATATATATATTTATATTAAATCATGTTATAAGTAAGTACATTTTCTCATAAAATAAATAATTAAGTAAATGTATACATGTGATAGGTTGCACAACCAGAATTAATACTCTTTTATCTCATAAATTTCATTTTAAAATTCAAATTTAAATTTTTAAGTTAAAATCTTTAATTCTAATCATAAAGATGTTCTTTTGAAAACTATGTATTTAATTAATTAATACTTGCTTTAGGTGTTTGTTATTTTATTATTTATTTATTTTATCTCATTAAAATTTATTACATAACTTTTAAAGTAGAAATCTACTTATATTAATATAAGTGTTACACTCATTTTTGACCCTTTAATTAAAATTAAATTCATAAAACTTACAATTTAGTCATTTTAATCCAAGAGTCTAAAAAAAATGTAACAATGTAAGTAGATTCCTCTTTAATTTTTTAAATTATTAATTGATTACTCTAATGGTTGAGTAAAGATTAAATAATATGAATAAAAAATTATGATTAATTAAAAATCAAATAATATGAATAAAAGATTATATTTATTTATATGGACATGAATATTATAATTAACATTTGGTAAATTTTTAATTTGATTAAATTAATTAATTAATATATATTATATTAATTCATATTAAATTTTAATAATACAAAAATTAAAAAAAATAACTTTTTATTATTTATATTTAAGTTTTTAATATTTTAATATCCCTACCAGGGGATCGAATTGAGATTTCGAGCTACGTTGATGATTCAAGTGTTATCTATGAGTTGAGACTTGGACCATCATATCTCTTTTGCTCCAAAACAAAAATGGATCTCTTTCATTTTTAAATTAAAAAAAATGATGAAAGAAAGAAAATGATAAAGACGAAAGAAAAAAAAAAAACTTTGATTAAAGAAAAGTAAAAGTATGTCAAAATATTTATTTTTTAGTATTTAAAACTTTATTTTTTTGAAAAAAGTTGAGTTTTTTGATGATTTTGGAAGCTAAAAATGAGCTTGTTGTTTGGTATTTTACATCTTTTTATTTGATAAATTGGATTTGTTTTGAAATTATTAATAGATATTTTGTGCTAGAAAAACCAAAAAAACATTATGTAAATGATTGACATAAAAGAAACAATTGTAAATCATATTGCGAAAGGGTTTAATTATTTTTTTGTAATTGGTTCAATTTTAATTAGATAAATAAAAATGCAGAATTTGCAATTTATGATGTGAATTTTTGAACCGTTTTCAAATTATTGATTTTATGTATATGTAAATAGTACTGTGTTCGTGAAAAGTACTATAATGAATAATAATGAAACTTTAAAATAAAAGAAAAATTACAAATTGTCAAAGACAAAATGATTTTGTGAAAATTTGTTATAATCATATAAAAATTACTACTCACCCAAAAATGACTTGAGTATTTCAATCAATTTCTTACCCAAAACCTCTTATTTATTGTTAAAACCCCTTACTTTTTGTTTATTTAAAAAAAAAAAAGTGAATTTGAATTGCATTTATGAGACAATGGAACCAAAGATATGGTATTTATAAGCCTCCTTACCCATTTTATAAATTTCATCCAATAATTTAAATTTAATCTTACTAAATCTTCCAACAAATATTTTAATGGTCTAGATTAATTCTCACATCAAAGGTTAGTACTAAATTTTAGAGTAAATTATTTTCATGGTTACTAAATTTTGAGGTAACTATCATTTTGGTATCTAAATTTTAAAAAGTAATAAATTAATCCTTATATTTTTATGATTATAACAAGACGACCCTTTTATTAAAAAAATCGTTAATCTAGCTATTAAAGCAATTTCAAGGATAAAATTAAAAATTAAAAAAGAAAAAAGGATAATGATAAAGCTTTTTTACATGTTATAATTATAATAATAAGTATTTACTAAGAACTTTTTTACAAAAATAATTGCTTTTTTTCCTTTAATTTTGTTAATAAATTTTTTTGGGTTCAGTTTTAAGATAGAAAAAGAAATCTATATTTTGAAAATGAAAATAACTTATTTTTTAAAATTTATTTTTTGTTTGTTTAGAACATACAATTAGTTTATACATTATTATAAAATATTTCATTGTGTATTTGTCATTTATTTTATAATATTTCATCATCATAAAATATATCTTCAAAAGCCAAGTATTTTTAATTATAAAACATTAATATAAAATTTTCAATGAAATATTATAAATTTCACACTTTCACTTATTAATAGAAAATGACAAAATTGAATTATTTAGATTGCAACTAAAAAATTTCATAGACTGAACCAAACTTGGATAATATTTTTAGGTTATATTTGATGCATAAGATTTTTGATATGATAGAATGATAATAATTTTATATCATCGTTGATTTGTATCTAAAGAGAGAGATGTGGATTGTAAATAGGATTATTTAATCTTCTCTAAGTGGAGAAGATTATTTTTAATCCGTGAAATTAAACTTAAATATCCAATTATATTCTTAAAAAATACATCAATAATTTAAATTGTATAAAATTTAAGGAAATATAATTTTGACAAATAAATAAATTATCATATCTTAATATTTACATACATCAAATATAAAATAAAATGACATTATTTAATCTAATTTTATTCATAATATCATTTTATCATATCCTATCATAATATTTTGTATCAAATATGACCTTAAAATCTGACCCAAGATCTAGCTTGACTTATTTATTATTACTTGTCCATTTTACTATTAAAAATTAAAATATTAAAAAAATATTTTTATATTAATATTTTGCTTTTTTAAATATAAATTAAATAAATATATTTTATTAATAAAATAATAATTTGATTGAGTTGAGTCTAGGCCTTAAAAACTCGACTCAAGTCAACTTTGCTTGTTTATTTGGTTGGCAGCTTAATTTATAGATAAATCTATTTGCAGCTTAACAAATTTTTTCTTGAAAAAATAAAAAATATTAATTAATTTAAGAATTAGTATTAAAAAAATAATAATAATGATACATAAGAATTAATTTTCTTAAAATATAAATTAAGAAAATAAAAATTTTCAAACTTTTATTTCCTTCATAATCATTATTTTATCTTTTAATCTTAAACTTATAATATTATCAATTCATTATCTTACTTTGTATTTTTTAATAATGCTAAACTCATAGTTTTGCAGGCAGAATGATTGTTTGGTTACGACCTTCAAGATATAAGGATTAATATATATTCTTTTTTTAAAATTTAAAGACTAAAACGATATTCATCTTAAAATTTAGGGATGATAGAAGTAATTTACCCTAAATTTTACAGCTAACTTTTTCACCATTTTGCTTTAAAAAAAAAAAAAAAAAAACCTTTTTCACTCGACTTGAGTCAACTTTGCTTGTATGCAGGTTGACAGTTTAATTTATAGGTACATCTATTTGCAATTTAACAAATTTTTACGTGAAAAAAATATTAATTAATTTAAAAATTAGTATTACAAAAATAACAATAAAAATACATAAGAATTAATTTTCCTAAAATATAAATTAAGAAAATAAAATTTCTCAAACTTTTATTTTCTTCATAATCATTATTTTTTAAAAAAATTTAAACTTATAATATTATCAATTCATTATCTTACTTTGTATTTTTTTATAATGCTCAACTTATAGTTTCTCAAATGGAATAATTATTTGGTTATGACCATCAAAATATAAAGATTAATATATATACATATATATTACTTTTTAAGGTTTAAGAACTAAAATGATGTTCACCTTAAAATTTAAGGGATCATAGAAGTAATTTACCCTAAATTTTACAACTAACTTTTTCACCATTTTGCTTTAAAAAAAAAAAATTCACTGATTTAAATTAATCCACCTAACTTTTCATTGATTGATTGCTTTATTTTGTTCATAGTATTGTGTTGATGGTATAATTGACCATTTTGTTGCCTTCAGGATATTACATGCCAATTTGGTGCTACTTCTTGTTCTCACCTTATATGTTGTGGAACTATATGATCACTTTCTTGAGCTGATTTTCACTGATATGACAAACAGGTTATTTTCAATTGGGCTGCATAAATTTGGCAAGGGTTACCGGTGGAGTATATCGAGAAATGTACTAGTGGCTAGAACACCTACTCTGGTGGCTAACAATGTTGAAAAGTACTTTCTTCGATAGAGTTCCGTGAAAGAGAGGAAGAGAGCGAGCATCCATGAGGACCATGACATTACCTCAGTTGATAGCATCAGAATCGATGTGCCTGTGGAGCAAAATTGGGTTTCTCTGCCAGGTGGTCCCGTTCAACAGGTACCTGCACTGCAACAGTTACCCTTGCAAGCCATTTACCTGCTCGAGGAGGAGGGTCCTTAGAGTATCAAAACTATGGCTTTCCAATGTAAAGATAGATCAGAGCTCCAACTCCGTATATAAACCAAGTCCCTGTACTCAATAATGCAATTTGTTAAACATGATGTTTATTCGAACCATGAAAAGTAAAGCTGAAATTAAATTGTTCGAAAAGAGTCGTCTTTTTATCTGAAAACATTTTAAAAAAATGTTGCTGGAATAAATGAGATCTATGGAGGAGACATTGATTCTGCAGGTACATGTCTGAACTTCAGAAATATTCTGACTTCATTTTTTTTTCACTTTGGTCATTGGATGACTTGGAGAAGTCACCTTCCTATGAATAATAACATCAGAATATTTTTCTCCATGCTCTGATGATCAGAAATTTTTTCTTCTTGCTCTGATGATCAGAATATTTTTCTTCTTACTCGATGCCGTTCACACTTGCTCTGACACCCTTAACACTTTGAGATCTTTGAATGTTCTGGACAATTCTATATATTTTATCATAGCAGTATCACCCTTTATCTACAGCAACTTCATTACAAGTTATCTATTGTCAATGCAGGCATATATGAATTCTGTGAAATTATCCCCAAGTTCATATCTTGCTTCTTACTTTCTTCCATGTATTACCTAATCTATGGTGTAGCAGTGAGTGAGGGAATTTTATCTATTGCTTCATTTTTTTTTATCTTGATCAATTTCTCAGTGGATTTGGGCATTTAGCAAGTTGAACATGATGCAGAACAAATCATACTGTCATTTTGGACTGACTTGACTGTTACTAATTTTGAAGCTATGGCATTGCAGGTGGATGTAAACCTTGCAACAGGGGAAACAACAACTTTATCAACATCTTTGGTGATTCTCATTACGACCTTTATTCCCCTTGGGCCTTGGCCTCTCGCCCTAACCTGCCAACAAACTAGACTCAAGCGTCTTGCCTTAAATGGTAGTCCTCTTTATTTTGCTTTGTTTTGGATTTTCTCTTTTCTCAATCGTTCTATGGTTTATTTTGACATAAATAGCAATTAATCAATGACTTTTAAGAAGCAAAATTACAAAGTTTACTAGCAAAAAGCTCAAATATGTGTCTCAATAGAGCACCTACTAAAGATATACAAAAAAATAAAAAATAAAAAATTGAGGGGGCTTTTAAGTCGAGAAATTCTTGCCACAAGCCCACAACAAGACATTAAAATATACTTGCTGTAACGGTTCTGAGAAAAATGAAAATTATTTCCTAATTTGATTTAAAAGGTAAACTTGCCAACTTCATTTAACACTAACCACAAAGGAGATTCAATGCTACCAAGCTTACCGCATAAGGCTACATAATATATCATGCATATTCATAATAAGCTCCCAGCAAATTAGGGTAAAACAACTTAACATTCAATTCTTTAGCATTTTACAGCCCTAAGATTTCACAGCAAGACCTACTATTGTACGAAATCCAGATATTGGTCAGAAGAAAGCATGCATCCACATCACACACAGCAACTGAGCAGTATATATTCCACGGTATCCCAAAAGCTTTCTATTCTTTACATAGGATTTTTCTGCAACTGCCAACAACTAAAGGTCAGCTCAAAACATAGATCTAGGGAACTAAAGGAGAAGAATGCAAGGGGGCGAGGGAGATCGGTGCAAAGGGATGGTACAAATTGAGGGGGGGTTGTTCACTAAAATAGTAAGGTTAAAGAAGAAACTTACGCCCACTAGTAAACATATAATTATATAAAACAAGAAAAGATTCCAACCTTAATCAGTATTGTGAGACTGATCATGCTCGATAAAATCTAACGCATCTTCCTTGGAGACAACATTAACACGGCTCACCCTGTTTTTATGTGTCACACCATAAATCTGATCAGCAACTTTGACAAGCTCTGGTCGAAATGTGGTGGTTATGAATTGCGTATTTGCCATGTCCGCCAGACGACGAATCATATCTAGAGAACAAGTAATTAAGGATCCACCAGCAATTCAAAATTATTCATTTTTTACTTACATTTAAATATGAAGAAAAGACAAGGGAATGCAGTTCACATATACCAGAATTATACAAGACAAACCAAATGCTAAGAAACAAAATGATGATAGGCTAAAGGTAAATGAGAGGAACTGCAGCAATTTAAAAATTAACAACAGCTACTTAATCAGCTAATATTGTAAAGGCCAATCAACATACCATGGGAACACATTCTGATTAAAGACATTTCTAACCATATGAAACAAATCAATTCTGCAGGTTCTTTTTCCTTCGTTATTCTTCCGTACCAGGGGATAAAGTTTGAGTGGCAAAAAGTCGTAACCATGCAGTCTGCTGTGTATAATAATTTTACACAGGAATGCACGCTACAGTCACAGATGCATTTATCCACTTGACCTGACTTGACCTATGGAAAAGCTTCAGCCAGTAAAATGACCTGAATGGCCTTGACTTAATTGGCCAACTTTACCCATCCCAAGATGATACACGAGCAACCTGAACAAATAATGATGCAAACCAAACTGAAACCCATCCCAACCAACCTTTTCTCCATACAGCAATTAGGATTCAATTCCTCATGAGACAGCTTCCAATAGGGAGTTAATCAACCATAGAAAGTAGTGTAAGGATGGGACCGCAAGGAGCAAAAGGTTCATATTGCAGCAATTTGATGCTCAAGAAAAGGTAAAACATTTTTTGACCTAAATTGCGTGTTTCTTAACGAGACAATTCTAGGATTCATGGACGTGGGGTCTAAGATGGTCACAGATTTGGCACTAACCCCCAGATTTCCCCGCCTCTGAAAATGAAGAGTAGGTGAGGGAGCATAATTATGAAGAAAGAAATTTAAATAGAGAGGAAGCTAAAAATGGAACCATAAACAAATGTTAATCGTTGACAGAGCCAAATATCTATATATGGGAAATAGGATACTTCCAACAGCAGTCCGGTACTGAGGATCCAGGGCTGCATCTATCTCATCAAAAAGATAAAAGGGAGCAGGATCACATCGTTGAATCGCAAAAATTAACGTGAGGGCTACAACAGTTTTCTGTCCTCCAGACAACTGCTTCATTGATTGTGTCTCACCTTGCCCAGTAAAAGAAACCTACCACATGAATGACAAACTTAGAAACATTATATCCAAACGTATAAGAGGAAATGGAAAATGCTTCCAGATTCAGCTGTAAAATCTAGGAGTTCAGTGCAATAGGCCTATTTTCAAGCCTAACTTTCAGGTTTAAACTTCTACCACCTTTCCGAATACAGACCACATGAAAATTAACAAATATGAACTAGACCATTAATACTTCTACAGAGTACTACAAGTCAACATGGGCACCATCATAGCCCAGCAAGGTCAAGCAAACAACAAGCTTCAGTAGTTAACCATCTCACCTTTGTTAAAGAAAATAAATAACATTGTATAAACATACATACCTTCACTTTTACACCGATGTATTTCTCAACTCTTCCCTCCAAATCTGCCTCACGAGGTCCATCATCATCATGATCATCATCAGCAGCATGATCACCATCCTGTGGAAAAAAATATATAATACAATTATAGTGGAATTGCAATATTTACCGAATAAACATGCTAGTTCTTAACATAAATATGCTAACAAGAAAAACACGGTACTAAGCATAAAATTATCACTCTGCAAGCATAAAATTATCACCTATCGAAGAAAATGCGAAACAAAAAAAAAAAAAAAAACTTTTTTGATGCTCCAAAATCATAAATCCGAAGTGACAAGTCCACTAATCTACAGAACAATGAATTGGCTAGAGAAACAAATCAAACACAGTAGACAACAGATGAGAGAATATATCATTTAAAAGATTTTACAGAAAAATGAAACAAAAAATTAATAAACTTAAGAAGCCCCAACAAACCTTTTTCTTCATCATCACCAAATGGCCGTGACCACCTTGAACAAGTTCGGAGAATACTTCTCGAAAGTGTCGGGCAACACCTTTGAAAGTGCGTTCTATTGATTCATCCTTCCGCTGATCTAAAACTGCTATAAGTTCTTTAATTTTCTGTAAAAAATATATATAATCATATATATACAAGGTTAAGTGGAGCAAAGTTCAATTTGACAGCCCCATTTGCCGGGAAATTAAGGTTTAGTATGTACCTCATCACCAGAATCCAGCTCAGCCTGCCTTTTCTGCAGTTCTTCTCTTTGCTCTGTGAAATTTACGTACTGGTCAAGTGCTTTCTTGTTTACATGGCTGAACTGTTGCAGCTGCTCATTGCACCTATGAAGCATTTTCTGCAACTCTTTCATCTGCTTTCGCTTATACCTGGCAAAGAAAGAATTAAATAATTTAAAAATTAAAAAAAATATATATAACTATTTGAACACAATTGTAGTATATCACCAAGATAAGAAGATACTATCACAACTAAGGTAGACAATAAAACCACCCAATTTTATTACATATTAAATAGTATCAAATAAAACAAAGAAATACATGATGTACATTGATTAAAATACTCAAAAACATGCTAACCTCAACTAGAGGACATAAGAAATCCTTAAAAAAATATATTCAGAGATCAAATATCTGACAACTTTTATGAAGTCCAGATACCATTAGAGGTGGGAGGAAAGTAAAACTTCGGTTAGAAGATATACGTTTCAAAAGCATCTGATGACAAAGGACCCAACTCCCTTATTTTCTTTGAGTACTCCTCCTGCTTAGCAAGAAGATTACTCCTTTTACTTAACAATTGTTCTAACTCTTTTGCTTCATCCTGAAGTGTCCTCTCATAGGCATCTTCCAAACCCTGCACCAGCAAGCAATCTTCTCAGCAGTAACATTAAGCATCAAGGATTAGTGCTAAACATTATCAGAAAACTAGTTACCCTTAGATTGTTCTTTTCATCCTTGATTCCCCTAAGCTGCTTTGTTTGCTCATCAATTCTATCAGAAACTCCTGCAGAGCAAAATCAAAGAGAACAGTGAACATTAGATCTTAACACAATTACTTAATATTGTGGTACCTATTCAAAGCTCTTACTTTTAAGCTGTTGTGTTGCATCTTCAACCAATAATTTAGCATCCATCAGCTCCTGCCTCTTTAATTCAGCTTCATCAAGCAATGCATCAGCCTCTGCCACAGATATTATTGCTTCCAACTCTTGCTTCCGCCTCTTAAGGTTGGTTGTAAGATTTGTCTCAAGTTCTGCTTTTCTTGTTTCAGTCTGTCAATTGAATTGTACATGGAGAAAAATATGTTAAGTGCACTACATGTCATCGAGAAAGAAACCGAATAAGGTGCAGTGAGTAAACCTCAATGCGATCACTCCTGCAATTGATAAGCTGCTCCTTAAGATCTGTTATCTCAGGGTTCAATCTCGACAGAAGGTCCTTCTCTTCTGGTGTTAAGTGATCAATAAGCTCTGTGCCCATTTCAGCATGTTTCATCGCCATACTAGCTCTAAGCTGATCAATTTGCATCTGAACATCTGCAAGTGACTTTTTCTATAAACAAGTGACAAGAGTCAGTGCTGGTTGAACAAGATAAAATAATTATAAATAGCTAATAAAGAATAATCCCAATACAATTATAAAGTAAGTCAATTACAAGTTTTTAAATACCTTATTTTCAAGAGATTTAGATATATATTGCTTTTGCTTATTAGCATCGGCAATGTCCTGTTTATGCTGCTCCAGCAATGATTTGTCAAGAACTCGCTTAGCATCAAGTTGCTGCTGTTCAGTGACAAAAGCTGTAATTTTCTGTTCTAACTGTGAGCTAAATTAAGTTCAAACAAACCATAGAAGCATAGAAGGATTGATGGAAAATAATTCAGGATTACAAAGAATAAAGACCTACATAAATTCATGCATGGTAATTTAGTTAGATTTTTATTCCATCAATCATTCAAAATTAATGGCTCTGTTTCCAGACGATTTTTCAACATGGATAGTTCATCTAAAAATCCCAGTACTTACAAGGAAACAGTTAATCAACCATCATATTGAAAAGGTAAGAAGTCAGGTAACACTGTATAATCATGTTTAGCATGAAAACCAACACAAGCCTTGATTTTATGGGCAGAGAAAGAATAGATCCATGAATTAACCAATTTCTTCCTTTAAGGTTTCCCTAACTTCACAGCCCAAGAATTGAAGGAAATAAAGCTTCCATCAAGAATTAAGAAAAAGAGTATCTCATATCATATAGGTGACATAAGGAAACTATGCTTATCCAAAAAAGACATATGGAAACTAAAGATGTGCTGTACTTGTCTACCCACCTTAATACAAAGGCATGAAAATATGTACTAAGACAAACATTCAACCAGATTCAGAGTGAGGATCAGTACAACTGTGTAAATTACTCTGACTTCAGTTCATTTGAGAAGAGATTGAAGAAGAGCAAAGGAAATTCAGATCATCATGACTAAAACTCACCAAGCCATTCATTGATAAAGTGGATTATGCAGATGAAAGGAAAAATGACGCATAACAGCACAAGAGAACTCAAAAAATCCAAATTCTTTACTGACACAACTTACCCTTTACATGCATCAATAAAAGAACCAGTATGCTCATATTTAGATGTCTTGATGTAAATAAAATTCACATGAATCTGTCCATGTATACAGAATTCACAATGTTAAAAAATTTTTAGAAAGAAAAAGCATAAAAGCTAATTTCTTCATAGACTGAAATTTTAAACTGTTACCAACACACAGACACCAGAACCCAAACTCAAACAAAGTTAACACCTTGATGCAAAACGAACTGAGAAAACAGGTAACCTTAAACTGAGAAAACACAACAAAAACGATAGCATTAAAACTTAAACTACAGAAAAAGGATATTTTGAAGTTCTGAGCCAATTCCTTTCAGTTCTTCTTCCTTCTTATTAATAGACATCGTGTTTTGCATAATTATATTCATGAACTTTAATTTTGAGCGCCTATAATCATAAAATCCCCCAGTCATACCACCTTTTTTGCTAACTTGATCACCTGTAATCAAATGACCAGGAAAATGTTATAAAATTAGAGAAATAAGCCTAAGCCAAACCAAAGAATAGAAGAAACAATCATTGCTAACCTTCCAAAGTTATGCAATCCAGACCATCAGTTCGGGCAACTCTTGTTGCCACATCAATATCCCGGCAGATCACTGTTCTACCAAATACCTGAAAAAGGTAGAATACACAATATAAGGGGATGAAGAGAATGGTGAGAATACATTCACACATTCTAGCAATAAGGAAAACATTATAATCACCAATAAGACTTCTTAATCTTATCCCAATAAGGGATGAAACCCAACTTAGGAATTTCTTTTTCTTTTTTCTTTTTTTCTTTTCAGCAAACTTTACATCTTATTAGGTCATTTACAATTTTCCATTGATTTTTAATATCACAAAAAAGGGTTAAGATATTAAAGTAAACAAAACAGCAATCCCCACTTCCACCCCCACTTTCTGAGCTAAAGTGGTCAGCCAAATATTTAAACGATATAGAAACATGGTTAAACAACTTCAATCATATTAAACCTATCTATCTAGGTCCAATAGCAAAGATGATGCTATCTCTGAGCAAATATTAAATCATTGTCTCTAACAAGGAATAACCATCCAATGCTTTACGCACAATGCAGGGCCGCACAAGGCGAAAAATCTGTCAAAATTCCTCATATTGAAGAAATAGACTACTCTTCATTTAAGTGGTGCAATGGTAAAATCAAATTTTCTTTCTCAATTATTCTAAGTGTCAAATTTGGCTCTATAACATCTAACCAAGTAAAAAAAGGCAAAGTTGTAAAACATGAAGGTAAACACATGGACCAAGGTAAGAATGATTAAAGATGCAAAAGCAAATCAACTTCCTATGACAAAATTAGCTATATAGACATTAATTTACCCATCAATTTACTCATCGAATAAAGGCCCTGACCAAAGGCATAGACATCAAGAGAGAGAAAAAAAAGAGGAATTCCTAAAGCTAAACGTAAATTTACTAAATTTCATCTTAGTTCTTGCAGGTATCCATGCTCATGCTCATTCAAGAAACAGACTTAGGTGGAACTGACCTGTGCAAATGCTGGAGCAAATTTGGGAGAAAAATTCAATTTCTTTAACAGAGGTATCACGTCAGAACTTTGTGGATATGTAACATGTGGAGCCTTCACACGGTTAAGTGGTATAAAAGTAACACGTCCACCTTTCAGTGAATTAAGATGTCGAATTATCTGGGTCGATACCTCATCCTTTTCAACTACCACTTGAAATAAGCTGTGGAAAACAAGATTAACACCATGTAAAGCTCAGCATGCAAAAAGGGAAGTCAAACAGTCATTGAAATAAATTGCAATCTTAGAATAGAAACATCAGCAGATTATACCTGTTTCCAGCAGTTACTTCAACTGCAGTAAAAAACTTCTCATCACACTTAAGCAGCTCAATAATTGGACCAAACACTCCACCAATATTATATTCTCGGCAGATCCTCCTAATAGAATTCAGCCCTCTCCTCACATCCTGATAATATTAAACAAGAGGCAAAGAAGAAAAAGGTAAAAAATATTAAAGGTCAAATAAAAAACTGCCACCTAAGAATCTATTTGCCAAGAGTAAAGCTTTCTAAAAATTAAAGCCAAGGGGGGGCAAATATTAAAAATTAAGAGCCCCTGATTGTTTCTAATACTTTTACAGCAGAAAGAAACACAAGAAGTTCATGAAAAGATAAAAAAAAGACAAAAATATACTATTGAAGCAATGTTTGAACAAAAATTATACTATTGAAGCAAAAAATTTCTAAGTTTTGAACAAAATAGAAAGTAAACTGCAAATGTTTTGGATTTCCTTTTATAACAAAATAACAACAGTCTAGTCCACAAGAAAGGACATTGCATGTACTGTATTGGAGTTAAAACAGATTCTTTTTATGCATACAGCAAAGATGAATGTGTATACAGTTGTCATGGACCTAGGATTAAACCCAAAAAAATCTAGCCTTTAGATGATAATATCATCCCTCCATATATGCTTAAGACATCACAAGCACTTTGACTCAACATGACAACTTCTTCACATGCCAACTCTGCCGTCCAATCCATGGCAACCTAGCCACAGGACCAACACTCTTTTATAAAACAGGTAAAATAGTGCCCCTAAGTCCGCATAATAGTACGCTAGGGTGGCTCATACCATTTGCCATAATCTTGGGAATCAAACCTAAGAGACTGCCCTATTAGTTAAAGATATCCTCCCTCTATATATGCCAAGACATCTGTAATACACATCCAATGCAAGATTCAAAGACATACTTGCACTACATGACATAATGCCCAGATCCCATGTAACAATAGGCCCATTTCAAAAGTATGAATTGGATATCTCTCTCTCTCTCTCTCTCTGTCTCAGACACACACACATACCTAGGATAAAAACAAAAGGTAAAAAATAACAATTTTATCGATATGAATAAAGAATATATGATGCAAAACATCTAAAGCGAGTTCCATATGAGCAAATTAGTACCATAATAATAGGGTTTTTCCTTTGATTCCCATTATCGTAATACATCACATAGGATGAGGAATCACTCTGCTAATAGTGAGAAGAGCCTTCTCTGGTTTTTATTTCTTTCAGCAACAGGAAGGATTCTCCTTTCCAATGTTTGATTTTGACCAAATCAAACCTAACCCTGTAAATTCATCCTCAATATTTAATGCCTTTTGATTTAAGCCATTAATTATAGAGGGTTTATCTCCAATACTTAAAAAAAAATGAAAACAATACCCTCTCTGAGTCACCATATGTTCTTGTTAAGCATCCATCTAAAAAAAATGGTAATAGGTGTAGAGGCCCAACTATAAAACCACAGCAAACTCAAGATTAGCCAGTGTGAGATAACATTCGCCCTCATGTGTAGGCCTTACACTAACAATTGATACAAACAGACCTAACAGGCTAACACATGAACAAACACATAAGGAGCAGCAAAAAATAACGACGTAAAAATCTAGGCAATGATATCATGTGAAGCATCCAACATAAAACCAATTCCCAATAGGAGAGGTCCAACTTAAACATAGAGCCACAGCAAATTTGAGACGTAATCAATGTGGGATAAGACCACGTAACAGTTCTTATTAATTTTTGGACACTTCTCTTCCTCTCTCTAACTCTTTCGACCTTTCCATCTTTTCCCATTTCAATACCATCATTGTCATTTTCACCAATGATACTGACTAGCTTTATTTACTTTCATCTACTCTCTAATCGATGTTCTCAAATAGATCTTCAGATCTCTCTAGCATATAATTCTATCACTAAAGGTTGAACGAAATTTGTTTCTCTGAAGAAGCACCCACGAGCACATCCTTGCAAGAAGAAACTGGTAAGAGATTGCAAGAGCATCCAACAAGCTCTACCTATTCACAGATGGGTTACCTGCAAGATGCTGTGATTCTTGGTAAATTTTATATACTATAGTTTTGTGTTATTTTCTTTATTTTTTGGTTTCATTATTGATACTTTTCTTTTGGGTTGGGGATAGGCAATTCCAAGGCAAGAATTGCATAGGATCAACATGTAATCTTTTGTGTATGTGGAAGGGTCAACTTCTGAAAATTTTAGATTATTGAGAACAATGAGCTAGGTAATGGATGCCTTGAAGAATAGTATTCTATTGGCTGTTGATTAGGCATTGGATCAATCCCCCTACCAAAGGGAGGAAGAGTTGAAACTCTCTGCCAGGAAGAACCTCCCATATTGCATCATAGCTGGAAGAATGGTGGCGAAACTGGACTGCTTGGCTTTGTGAAGGAAGTTTTGCACTAGCTACTAGGTGATGTTGGTTCATGCAAAGGTTTTGAATGATCGAAGCTATTATGGGAAAACTAAACTAGGGCTTGAGTGGCAATGTGCACAGAAAAGAATGGGTGAAGAAGAGATAAGGGTAGAAAAGATAATGAAGAAGACCAAAAGGACAAAAATAAAGTTAGAGAGAGAGAGAGAGAGAGAACATACAGTAGGCAGAGTTATTATTTCACTAAAAAATTAACAGCATAAATAACAAGATGTTTGGTTATAATATTGAAAAAACTAAGCTACAGGTAATTTTCACAAACCATCAGAGCACTAAATTCAATTTCCACTCTTTCTTATGACATAATTACTTAGTAAAACACACCATGTAATATGACTTGGCTGAGTTCTTTCATTACTAGGGTGTGCACCAAGCAAAGAGATCTAGCGAGCAACTGACAAGCAAACATGAAAGAGAATAAAAGAGAAAGTAATCACTCACTCCAGGAGTTGCATGATCGAGGCTCTTCTCTGCTTTCTCAACTTCTGCTTTCAGATTATCAATTTCAGCCGAAAGTTTACTTTCTTTTTCCCATAAGGACCTAGCCAGATAAAAAAAAAAAAGAATCCCGTTAAATATTTGAATATTGACTAGAGATAAACTAAAAGTTTCCTAGGACATACTTCCTTTTATCCTGAAGCTTGTCTCTTTCTGTTTTCTGAGTGTTGAATCGAGACTGTGAGATTGAAGATTCTAACTCTTTGATTTCACTTTTGCGACCTTCAATAGAATCATCCAAGCACTTCAATTCTTCGTTAAGCTTAAAAATTTCCTCCTGAAGTTTTTGCTCCTGAAAAATACAAAGGTATTAGTCAAGTGCTACCAAAAGACAAAAGCAAAGCAAAGGAAGTTATAAATCAGAGTAACATAACAAAAGAACGAGCCACTCATGCACAAAGAGATACAAGGAAAGGCAAGAAACAAGGGATGCAGACAAATGAACAGTATATGTCATTATTTAGGATTGATTCCTCCAAAAATTAGCCAGCATAAACTTGGAAAAAAGGTATATCCAAGTGGAAGTAAGCTGAGTCAACATATGGCAATCAAGAATTTACATCATTTAAAACCGTTATACAAGTTAATAATCATTTACAACCCATACCCCAACCAAATGTCATGTCTTGCCACTAAGCTAATATCCTAGAGGCACTGATAGAATCCAAGTAACATTCTTTACTTGCACAAAGAACATCATAGCTGTTTACAAAATGACTTTCATGGAAAAATATTGCTGTACAGTTTCAAATAATAGAAGTGAAATATGGTATCCATTATCATGCCATAGAAAATGTAAATACTAGCCTCTTTTCCAAGTCAAAGACTCTTCATGATGATCCAACAGGTTGCACCATGAAGCCAATTAAATATTATCGAACTATTAAATATTACAGCATGCATTATTTACGCTAGATATCATTGAATGTGATGCAACATTATTAATACAAAATGGCATCATTATATCAAATAATCAAAACTATCATAAGCATCAGTAGATTAAGATGGAGATCAAAAAAATATATTCATTTCATTCAAGCTTTTTGACCCTTCCCTCTAATATTGCTTCTCCATTTAGATGCATTTTCCTGATTGCATTGACAAGATAAAGTGCTCACATGCTATCTACCATAAAGAATATACTGACAACAATCCAACATAAGATCTCAAACTAAGTAATATGTTCAAAATCAATGTAAAAACAACCTGCATCAAATTTGAAGAAAGCACCCGTTCCAAATCAGCAATTTCCTTCTGAAGCCATTTATCACGAGCAGCTTTACTGGAAAACTGAGTAGCACGGCCTTGTTTTTGATAAAGAATGCTAAGCTGCTTTTCACGCTCCATGATCCTATAAATTATCAGAAATAATCATAAAAAACCAAGAAAAAATCCATAAAGAATATTGTCTGGAGGGCAGAACCATTCCATTATTTTAGGTACAAAGGCAATTGCAATAAAGCACAAAAAAATGAGTAAAGTCACTGCTATAAATGTGGTGAAGTTCAACAAAAGAAAATTATTACATTTTTTGCTTAAGACTGAAAGGGCAGCTTATGAAGTGCAAACTAGGATCATCGTACAGTTGTCAATAAAAGGAACTCAGCTTAACATAAAGTGCTAATCTTAAAAATACTGCCTAGGAAACCAACTTCAAGCATTTTTGAACTTGGCATCTGGCGTCTGGAGATTATAAACATGTGACTAAATGATGGCCCCTCCGTTATAATCAACATAATATAAATTGAGTACAGACATACCCCTTTGTTATATTCTCTTCTTTTTTTACTTGGCTGTCATACAGGGGTTTAATCCTGTTAAGCTCCTCTGTTGAGTCCTCTATTTCCTTCTGCAGTAGAAGAAGCTGTTTGATTGCATCTTCCTGAAAGTATTACAATAATATACCAAAAACATTAAAAATTTCCCCCTTTGTAAAAAACTGAATTAAGGAGGGAATTCTGCAAGATAATAATACTTTGGCTTGCATGTTCCCAGACATCCTCTCTTGTAGATCTTTTACATCAAGTTCAAGTGCAGTCTGCTTCTTTATAGCTTCCGCTTGTTGAATTTCTAAGGCTTCCTTGTCTTTGTTTAAACTTTGAAGCTCCTTTGTTAGATCTTTAGACATCTTGTCTAAGTCCTTAAGCCTTTCATGGGAATCCAGCACAGCATTATACATTTCAGCTGATGTTTCAGAAACCTTGGCTCGAACTTCTTCTACCTGAATTAAAAAATAAGTCATAGAAAGGAGAAGAGGAATTGCACCCATGGATCAAAACAGATTGAACAAGTCAACATTCACACAAAATACATCAGGTATGATTGTCGTAACAATCTGTGCACTAAGCTTCACTGTTGACCAAAGAACTTGAAAATAAATGACCTTCCATTTTCAAGCACAGCATGCTCTCACAATGTTAGGTCGAATATTCCTCATTCCAAGCAAATTTTAATATCAAGTAAAACACCTTTTTTTTACCATAAGAACCTAAGATGGAGGCTAAGCTAAGAAAATTTGGTACTTAAAATTATTCCACTCACCACGTGGATAATAAAAATTATCCAACTTGTTTAATATGGCAGATAACCACTGTATGCCTTCTAAATAAGCACATAGGGACAAACTGACATATGCACATGTGCTTACACACAGAAAGAAGAGCCTATTACACGCAAGGGAAAAGAAAGAGGAAATGTAACAAAAGATGAACATAGAAAACAGGAATATATAAGCATATAGAGAAGAAGAAGCATGCATCTATATTTGTGCATGTTTGTACAAGTCTACAATGAAAATAATTAAACACAAATGTTTCCAAGTGTGATAAAATCTTATGGTTAAGATGCACACATTTTGAATGGGCGATGGTATTAGAATTCTTATAGAGGCTCATTTTGAGTGACAACAAAATCTGAGAAAGCTACAAGACAGCATTCAATCTCAAATACTATTCACTATCTCAATTGTATCAACAAGTACTTAGCACATAAAGGAAGAATAGTTTTTTATGGATAACTATGAAGAAAGTAGGCATATTGGCACATCAGAAACCATTTGGGCCCATCAGATCAAAGCTATATTCATACCAATTTAATCTCATTTTTTACCTCCTAGGAACTCTTTAGAAAAGAAAAATAAAGCATATAAACTTCAACTTGTGTGTCCAGCAAATTGGCAACATATATATAGATATATAAATGTATGTATATTTGAGTGTGCGTCCAGCAAAGTAATAATATCCCCCAGGTATATATAAAATAATTCATCAATGTATAGAAAACGGTAGGATGTTTACAATTTTGTCGGAAAACATGTAAATTATTTCATAGTCATTTCTTCCAATAGTAATGGCTAGATGGTTATGCATGTGTTTAACAACAGAAGTTCACATGGAAGCATGCACACACATCACTTCTTCAGTGGTATATCTTTCACCAAATGTATGTACTAGTTAACACTCTGATTAGCAGTAACATTGTCCATGCACCTAACATTAAACTAACCTCTTCCAATTTATGCCGAGCATCTTGAAGTTCTTTATCATAAATGGTGTATTCTAGTGACTTTCTCTGCTTGTCAAGCTGCTGATATTTTCTAAGCTCTTCTTTCTCTTCATCCAGTTCTTTTAATCTCTCATCTAAGTACTGAACCACTTGTATTATTTGCTTCCTTTTATTACCTGCTTAACAGAAAAAATAAATGTAGCAAAGAAAAAAAAATGCACGGACGCATACTAGGATATATAATAATAGAAAGAGAGAAAGAGAGAGGGAATTCAATAATGACTTGCCAGTTTCCTGCATGATTTTCAAGCTTTCACGACGTCTCTCTTCATAAACTCGAGTACCACCAATTTCTTTCAGTAAGTCCAGCCTCTCTGAATCTTTCATCAATGTCAATGATGCTATCTATTGACCAGCCCACAATGTTTTATAAGTTAAACGTAGAAAATGAAGCAGCAACAGCTCCACTGAGCGAATTTTCAACAAGATTGGCAGTTACATGTGATTAAATAACAGAAGCTGCTTACCTTGCCTTGTTGCACAACATAATAAGGATTAGAACGAGAGAACCCAGCACTTTCCAGTAAATTCATAACTTCTGTTTTCCTGCACATTAACTTCTTGTATTATTCAACAAAGATTAACCATGGGAAAGGTTGTAAGGCCCATACAACAAAATATAGAGAACATTAACCACTTTCAATTACTAGAAGAAGAAGAAGCTCACGTAATATGCTTTCCATCCAAGAAGTACTCATCTTTCTTCAACCCAATTGTTCGACGTAGGCGTACCTCCTCCTTGTCAACCTTTTCAAAAGAGCATACGCATGCTAAACATTTTAATACAATGCCTAACAATTTATTATCTAGTCATAATCTACTCGTATCACTATCATTCAAAATAAATCATAAAAGACCATATTAATGCCAGAATAACCACATCATAGCCCTATTTTTGGTCTCAACAAGTTTTTATTGATATGATTCATCTGAGATCAAATGAACACCTTCCAACTCCAGTTTCCATGACATGAGGCAGAAGCAAAAAGTTTTTCGCAAAGAATTACCATAGCAAAGACACTCTTCAATCTTCATGCTACTATAAGATTAACTAGTTAAGGCAGCAAAGAGAGGGAGACCTCCTAGGCTGAATATAAAGCACAATGGAAAGAAACTAATTTCTGAAAAGCTATAATATTGGAATTAAGTTTGTTGATGGCACAATGTTTAATAATTTTAGAGAATGCCAACCCTGGTTATCATTCTTGATTCAGCCAATTGGAAAACAAGTTAAAGTTTGCATTCAAAGAGCAAGGCTCAGTGTGATGGAGATAAGGTTGACATTGTGAATGGTATTATTCCCCATAGGTTGGTTTTTAAAGTTTGTTATGGCCTTATATTCAGGTTGCATGTTACACAACCTATTGCTAATTGGTTCTAGATGGGAAACTTGACACAGTATCAAAGCAGCTTAGATCATGTCTATTATTGTCTCTTTCGTTCTACATCAATTTTAGGGTTTTTCAATGAGCCCTTTCCCTATTTTGGCATTTATATCACCTTTCTCAACATCCATTGATGGACTTTGATCCCTTTTGTATGCCAAGTTTCAATTTCTCAGAATTCATAGCATATTTACACATTCAAAGTGCAAAGGTTCCTCATGAATGAGCCAAGCTTAACATGTATCTGGTAGGGTATCATTGTAACAATGTATCCAAGACAGCATCAAGACTAAGGATGGACAGAGTTGCCATGATTAACCATGGCAAAAAATTTTCTTTCCACACTGAGGAATTGGTACAAAAGGATGGGAAAAAAATTAACTTACTTAAGCAAAGCACCGTTCACCTTATTGTCTGAGTACTGTTACCAATTGTCATTTTAAGGTATGTCTTTTTGGGTTACTTTCTTGAACTTTATTTGTATGGATGAAATTAGACTTATTTAGGGGCTAGCATTCAGTCTATTCAGGATTTTATGCTACATAAAAAGAACTTATATGATTAATAAGGGTATTTGGATCTTGTCAGAAAAAAGTTCAAGAAAAAGCCTTCTCTTTCACACCCTGACCTTAGAAGCCAGGAGAGCAGTCCCTTTTCACTCTGTATTTGATCTCCTCTGCTCTCCTTATATTATCTTACTCTCTACCTCAATAACTGAGGGGTCCTTTTCATCATCACAACATTAGTAGAGGAGAAGATGCTAGGCTCAAAAATACCCTTAATAATGTGCATTTCATCACAAAAACCAAAAGAAACAAAAGGACCTAATCTGGGATAAACTACCAACTCAGAAGGTAAGTTGCTTCATCCAAAATCCTAGAAATGGACTAAATTTTGAAAGCTTGCATTCAAAAGCCAAATGATAGTAAGAGTTAAGAGGCAGCACTTGGCATTTTTACAAATACAGAAAATTTGAATAGCAGTCACCAGGAATCATTTAAGAATTATCTAGAAAGAGATTATGGTTATCAGAGGAATATTTACAGAACTTATAACAATATACAAAGTTTAAACAGCCAACTGCAAGGAACAGTTTGAGGAAGAAGGTTCTACAGGTTGAGAATTTACCAGTGATTGATTTAAGAATCATCCAGAAAGTGGCTTTGGTTATCGAAGGAATATCTAAAAGAGGACCTAAGTAATCATAGTCTATTCAGATCTCCTAAAGCATCAGAAAGATAAATAAAATAAAATAGAACATATTGAAAATTTCCATCATTAGGCCCCAGAAACCCTTTTTATTTTCTCATGCTCTCCAATTCTTTCTAGAGACAAAACCAGATAGCCAATACATAAATCAACAGTCAGTCATTATCATGACCTAAAAGATTTAGTCATTTTTCAAAGCATTAATGTCTTTCTCTGCAAATAAGAGAACACCTTGAGCATTGTTATTCAAAAGAATGATGGCAAAAAAAATAAATAAATAAAATGGTCCGATCATCAAGAGAAAGCAAAAGAAACAATCATCTCAAAATGATACAATTTAGGTTAATTTTTACATTTAAATTTTAAACACCACAGAGCAGCATTGATCACCAACTTTGCTAACAACCAAAATAAACCCTAACAGGAATAAAAAGTATAAGAGAACATCACAGACATTCATCTACAATAGAAAAATAGTGGTGTCATACAACTTTCCTCTGCCAAAGAAAAGAAAAAATGAGAAGTAACACGTTATTACCGGGATACGATTGTCAGAATTATCAAAAACAATCTCCACAAATGCAGATAAAACCTGGTGTCCTGCACCTTCCTGTTTGATTTGGCATATATTAAAATTAAAGAATGAAAGATCCACATCAAAATAGTTTAAAGGAAATGTACTGTGAAACATACATGTAACAGTGCCTGCCTATCTTCACTGCGCAGATTCTGGAAGAGGTCACTCAAAACAAAGCGAATTGCTACGATAAAAACCATAAGAGAAAGTTCAATGTCATTTGGTTTTAAGAAGTACCAGTCAACAAATAGAAGTGAAGTAACATAATTAAAGTATAGTTACCATGGAAAAAGTTTGTTTTGCCAGATCCATTAGCACCAACTGCAGAAGCAATTATTTAAATAAATATCAAATGTTAGACATAACATCACCTAATTTCAATAGTGCAGTGTCAGAATTGATAACAGATTATAACTCAGACATCAAGGTAGACAAAATAAAAGACTTTACAGAACACAGAAACACACACAAAAACAAAGAATATGTACATGTCCATGAAAGCAAAGTGCAATAGTTTATTTATTTCAAAGCATTATAAGCCCACCTCAAAAACCACATGGGTAACATTGGTTACAGATAAAGCATCAATAAAGTTCCCAATGATCTTCATACTATAATTGTAATATAAAAGTTTATTTTCTTTAATAATGGGAAATTTTCACAAGCACATGATTAATTAAGGGCATTCTTCCAACCAAAAGCAGGAGAAAAGTGATTCCCCTGCAAATTCTAAACCAAAATTTCCATTAAGACAAAGTTAATGAAACTATCTGATTATTTAATACTTTTCAGGGTCCAAAGAAATTACTTGCAAAAAATATGTTGAACACTTCTCCATACAACTAAATCAGTGTACTTTTGAAATCACAAAAAAATGAAACAAGTACGAAAATGCAAAAGACAGGAATTTCATATAATGCCCTCTATAGTTGTCTCCAACAAGCAAAGAAAAATATCAACTAGCATTTTTTAAGGAAATACAACATTACCAACACAATTAACTTTAGGACTGAAAGGCTCAGTAGCAATCTGCTCCCTGTAGCTTTTGAACCCTTCTATAATAACCTAAATTGATATAAAAGATAATAAAAAATAAAATAAAACTCATCAAAAAATGAACTGAAGGCAGAAATTTCAAAACTAATAAGCCAACTCTACCACAAACTAATGATCACCTGTTTTATAAACATGATGAACTACCGAATTAGCCAGTCTCTGTAAGAGAATTTGGAAGAATACAGAGTCAGTAACAATTACCAGAAATGATAGATAGTATTACGTTACCTAGAATGTAAGAGTAAGTTCCTCAACATTAGATGAATAAAGAAATGAAGAAATAAATAAATAAAGACGAATACACATCATAAAGCAACAATACCACATCCTAAACACTATGCCTACACATTTAACAACTTTAAAAGCATCATCTCGTTATTACCTAACAATAAGTGTGTTTGGGATACAAAACAAATAGTACTAAGATTTTGAATAATTTAAAATTAAAAACCATATTCTTTTTCATGTCAAAATGAATGGTTTAAACATAAAAACTATGTTCGAAAGTGCTCCTCATTTTAGCTATTTGTTCATTTTTAGTTAAGTATATGATTTAGCTTTTCATTGTTTACTAGTGTTTTTTAGCAACTTTCGAGGAAGTTAAAGCGGAAAAGCAAACAAACAAAGCCTAAATTATTCTCTTTCTGAATTCACTTTTCACTTTTTTCTTTCAAATGCTGTACAATTTATAAACTCCAAAACTATAACATAATAAAAAAATTTTAAAAAATCAGACCTCTCTAGCGTACAGAAATCATCGTCATTCTTACAAACAGAAAAATTCAAGTAATAAAGCTCCCACAACGAAAAAAAAAAAAAACAAAACAAAACCACTTCCAAAAATCATCTCCAAGCATGAAAAACAGCAGTGAAATCCATCAGCAGTGGCTAGGGTTTCGAGTGCTTGGAAATTTCCAAATCAAGAAACAAAAAAAAAAAACCCCAGCCAAACAACAAATAAATCGAAAATATCACAAATTATCTACAGGAATTTTCACTCTAGGGTTCTTAACAACTAAACTATTTTTTTTAAAATAAATTGCAGTTAAAAAGCGTAATAAATCGTAAAAGAAATTGATGAAATTAATGTTATAAAAACTTACAGCTAAGAGCAGCTAAGTTGAGTTCATGTGCCTCGAAGAGGAAAATAGGGAGAAAGGATATTGACTTGCAGTGGAAAAATGTAGGAGTAAAGGCAGCTCAGTTTTTTTCTTTTTTTTTTTCCTTTTCCGGTTTTTTAGGTGCCAAGGTTTTTATTGCAAGGCGACTGCAGGGTGCGCAGGTTAAGGGGTGTGCGCATGGGATGAAGTTTAGACAGGTTCGCTCGCGTATCGGTGGGAGGCAAAAAAGTGCAAAATTATGGGCTGCAAAACTGAAATTATTTCTGGATTTTGTTATGGTGCGCCTTAAAAGGGCGTATTGTGAATGATTGTAATCGGACTGTTTGTTTATGAGATTTTGCTATCCCTGGAGAGAATAAGACTCGCTTGCAAGGGCACGGCTAAATGTAACGAAAACATAGTGATTTCGAATATTTATATAATATAAAATATAAAATTTTATATATTTATATTATATTTTATATAAAAATTATGTATTATAATTTTTTATGATATAAAAATATAAAATATATATTTTTTAATTTTATTAAATTTAAATATAATTATTATTAAAATTTTAAATTACGTTATTTTTATATTTTATATTCGTATCATATTTATATTTTTTTATTATATCATATTTTAAATTATTAAATCAACATGATATAATGTTTAAATACGAAATATAAAAAAAACAAAAAGAATAATTATGGAAAGATTTTAGCAATATTTTTTTAATCTTAAATTTAAATTTGATTGTAATTCATTTTAATCTTTAATATATTTTTATTTATTATTTTTATATTTTGTATAAAAAACTTATTTATAAATAAAATTTTTATGTATCTTTAAATTTTCACATATGTAAAGTTTCACTTCCAACTAATCATCAAACATGTTTAATTACAACAACCCCAATCAAATTTTCTAACCCATTATAAAGTTGATTTTACAAATTATAAAATTGTATGAATATCATGACATGTTAAAAATTCAACTCTTCTTTTTTTATTTTGATTTCTATAAAGAGATATAAAAAAATAGTTTATATATTTTCAGATTTTTTCAAGAACAATTATAAGAAATTCTTAAAAAATGAAAAATTTTGAAAATAAAAATAAATAATTAATTCTTGAAATAGGAAACATATTTTAAATCAACTCTAAATAATTATATTACCTAATAAATCTCTAGGACTTCTAAATGCATCATCCAAATTTCTCTATACACCTAATCAATTTTTTTTTTCAAAAACACCTATATAACAAATATCAAATTTATCATTTAATAAATTACAATTTTACAGTATTTTTCTTCTTTTCCTTTTTTTTTTCCCTCTTTCATCCTTCTTTTTCTTATATCCAATTGAATCTTATTTTTTTTATATTTTTATAAATCTATTTTCGAGAATATAAATAATTTTTGAAAATTTATATTCGAAATTTATTATTTATTTTCAAAAATAAATTTCTAAAATTTATGTTATGTTTTTCATAGATGGATTTTCAAGAACCTTAAAAGGTTTCTTGGAAATACTTTAAAAACTTATCGAAAACCAAAATAGATTTTTAAGAAGTTTAAAAGTTTTTTTTTTAAATAATGCATTTTTTAGAGTCTCAAAGGTTTTTTAAAAATCTATTTTCAAAGAGTTTTAAAAATTTCTTGAAAATCTACTTTTAAGAAACTTGAATTTTGCAAAATTCATTTAATAAATTCTAACCTATTTTTGCATACATTTAAACTAAATCAAACAAAATAAATCTTAAAATCTTACTTTTAATCAATAGAAAACTTTTAAAAAAAATGTAAAATTAAGGTTAATTTGATGGATTTAGAGTTAATATGAGTTTCAGATTGAAAAGAGAATAAGAGAGAAGAAAGAAAAAATATTGAGAGTATGAAGAGAAAATCAATTGTTGAGGGATGAAAATTATTTAGTGAAAATAATAAATTTAAATTTGAATTTGAGGTGTATTTAGTAACGGATAAATCTCCCTTATTATTATTTTTCATAATAACAATTATATATATTTTAATATAAAATAAAGAATAAACAACCTTGACCAAAAAAACAACAATGAACAATGTAACCTTTCAATATTTTATTAAATGGTCACAATTTTTGGTTCCCCTAAATATGGGATTGTATAAAATCACGTTATTGTTTTATAAATTGAATAAATTCAACATGATAAATCAAGCATTGAAATTTCAATTTTGAAAATTTTAAGTATTGAAATTATGATATAAAAATTGTTTGGTATGTTATTGAAAATTAAATGTTTAATAAATTTTTTTATTAATCTTTTATAAATGAAAATTATGATTTTATAATTTTTTTAATTGGTAAAAGTTTAAAAAAATAAATAGTTGAAAGAAGCTCCCTACCAATTACACAACCAATTACATTGAAATTAAGCAAAATTTTTATTGAAATCCAAAATCAAATTATAGGCACAATCTATAGAAGCTCCCAAGCTATGTTCTGAATCATTCATCAAACTCCAAAGCTTTGAAGTATTTCCCATCCAAGAGATAGGAGCCAATAGCCAGACGAACAGCCCACACGTCCTTGGGTTTTCTTGAAACAATTCTGCAAAGTCAGTACTCACTCACATTATTCCAAGCATTTCATTAGCATAAAAGCATTTGTTTTTATAAAAAATTAAGTTTGTGTAGCTAAGAAGGCTCAAACCTTCCAACATCTCCAGGCTTGACCAAGCCAGAATTGACTCGGAGGCATGGAACTGATGCTGCAGTCTTTATCATTTTGGGTGCTTCAACCACAATTATAGGAGACCCTATTTCGAGCCTTGAGCTTCTTGCTGGCAACCCCGAGTCGGCTGAAGATGATTCACACCTCAGAAGTAGGGTTGGGTTTCGAATTTGACGTCTGGTTGAGCTGTTGAGTCGTACGGTTTGATTGTCGTGACAAATTGGGCATGGAAATGTTGAAGTAGAAGAAACTGAGAGTGCCATAAGATACGAGATGGATAATATTTTTGTGGCAACGGGGAAAGTGTTTTTTCCTCTGCACTGTTTTTATTGTATAGTCGTTTTGCGTGCTATGTACTTGAAGACTTAAACCGTTCATTCTCGAGCATTTTTATACGTATTCATGTATCAATATCATATTTATTTTATATTAAATACATAGGTTATATTTAATATACAAAATTAAAATAAAATAAAATAAGATAATATTATGAATAAAAATACATTAAATAATATCATCATATTTTATACTTGATGTATATAAAAATTAAAATAAAATAATTTATTTATTGATTAAAATTATTTTTACTCAAAATTTATACAATTTAAATTATTAATATAAATTTTTAAAAAATAATAATCGAACAAGTAAATTTAACCTTATGAAATAAAAATAATTCTGTTCATTTTAAAATGATTAAATCATCATATATTAAGATGATAATAATTCTCTTTTTAATCTTATCATTTTCAATTAGATATAAATCAAACATGATATAAAATAATTATTATATTATTTCATCAATTATTTTATGCACAAAATATAATCATAAAATATTAAAATTATCATATTATGTTGACACAAAAATTCTAAACATATTTTTTTGATTTTTGTTAAATTTATGTGTAAATTTTATCAAATTTTAAAATTATATTGTTTTTGTGTTTTTTTTTTTTATTGTGTATAAATTCTTTTAAGACTATTAGAAGTTTAACATTGCAAATAGACCAAAATAAATATTTTAAATAAGATAGTAAAAAACAATCCTAAATAAAATGATTCTAGGCACTGATAAATACAACTTTCGAGGTCATTCAACGAAGTTTTTTTAATTGATAAAAAAAGCTTTTATCATTTTAAGTATTTTTTAATAAAAATTAAAAGAAAGAAAGATGCTTTCATTCAATCTAATCAAGTTAAAACCATCTTTTTCTATATATCTAATCAAGAAAAATGAAAAATCACCATTCGCACAAAATACAAAACAAAAGAAAATGAATCGAACTTAAACGATCAACCAAAAAAATCAAGTGAAAACAAGCAGGGTATAATCTCAAAACCTTTAGTCCTTCGCAATCTATACCCCTACTCTTTTCGAACCCTTTGGCTGTGTCTGTGTGCATTTTTACTTCTTCGAATATGTAAGATATGGATCCTGTGCTATTGTCAAAACATCTGGCCTTTCTGCTTGGTTATATGTTAGACATCGGCGAATCAAATCCTGCACAGTTAAAAATATGATTAAGTCATCATTAAGCTATCAAAAGTTCTCACAAATTGGCTTTCCATGACAGTCAAGCAACTGACAGTCTGAAACTGCAGAAATATGGTATTGAATCCAGCGAATCTGCAGTATATACATCGACATAGAAAGCAAATGCTCTTATTGTTCATGCATCAGTAAAATTTCTTTGCTTCTTAAAGACAGGGAAAGAGAATAACTAAACTCTGCAGTTATTGTGGCCAAAAAAATAAGAAAAAGAACTCTGCAGTTATTGGATTTGGATCACCATTGAGAGGAAGTATTATCTGGAAAGAGATTATCTACAATAATCGACTGAATGCCAGTCAAAGTCAAACTGTCATACTGCCGTAAGTGTAATATATAACTCCACTTTTGATGCTTATGTACAGAAGTTGTTTCATCCATCAAGACAAAAATATGCATCAGAAACTTAGATAGATTGAACTAACCTTTGCCTCATTGGAGACAGTAGGTCTTGATGGGAATTCAACCTTGAGTGCTTTGATTATTGTGTCTTCACGTAATATTCGTTCTTGAGTCTGGTCATGCCCAAAGGGGCGTCGACCAAAAAGCATTTGGTAAAATAAAACACCAGCAGACCAAACATCCACCTATTCCAAAGGAATATCACGTCAAAAAAGCTGAAGACCAAATATCGAATCATAAGCAATAATGGTGCATGGGGTCAGATAACTATTTAGGTATCTACAACCAATGAACTAGAACAAAAACTCACGAGGGCAGAAAAGTTAAACTCTATATGGTAATGAAACCATCCACTTACTATGTTTCACAAACATGGCCCCATCCTCACTTAGCAAGGAAAACAGAGAGAAGGAAGAGATCGGGGACAGAATCACTGACCTTTGATGAAATCAGAGGTGTCTTACTGAGCTCAAAGCATTCTGGGGGCAAGTACCTGAAATTACAGAACAACAGTCGAAGCACTTTTGCTCATGAAAAGAATCAGAGAAGATGACTACGCACTATAAACAAGCATAAATAAAAAAGAAGAGGTTATATCCAAAATAAGGAAACTAGAATCACCGGCTAATTCAAACGCAATACAGAGAAAAGGGGGGCAATGATAAAGAAGCCTACACACAATCATTAGAGTGGATTAACAAGTCCGCCCGTATGGAAAGAGAGCCTGTTATGACAGCTACTGAACACTGATATAAACTAAATCCAGTTTCAAGGACATAGTACAATGCACTATCTTTCAAACATAAAATATATAGCACAAAGAATTATATTCAGAGAGAGAAGGAATTCTCATTCCAATAATTTATCCTCATAAATAATTTACTAAATTTATGACCACGACATCAATAATTATCCAAGTGACATCAGCAATCTTTTTTCTGACAATATTTCAAACTCGTACAGTCATTTGTACAGAATCAAATTCAATGACATGCAGCACAAATACCCAAACCCTTCTCAAAGGTCAGATTAAGTATTCAACTGAGATTCGTTATGGTATTTAAGTTGAAAAAGTGCTACATTTAGCATGCAATCGACAAAAGATATGAGGAAATTGCAGCAAAAATGAGGAGAAAAAGCAGAAGAGCTGGACATTTCAAATGTTCAAGGAGGGATATTAAACTTCATAACTCACCAATATGTTCCAGCTCCCTGGGATGTAAGCTCCATGCCCTGGGATCCAACATCATCCTCTACTATTTTGCTAAGACCAAAATCAGTCACTTTTGCTACACCTAACTCATCAAAGAGGACATTCCCAGGCTTCAGATCATAATGGATAATCTTTTGTGATCTTTTATTCAAGTATACAAGGCCTTGAAATATTTGAACTATGATAATCCTAGCTTCTTTCTCAGGCAACACAGGTGTTGCCTTCAAAACAGCATCGAGATCTTTGCCTGAAAGCAATAAAAGAAAACAAAAGACAAAAAGAAATGAAAATTAAGCATGCGAGGCAGATATATATATCCATCATCTGGATAGGATTTGCAGGTCTTCTCTACCAAGTAAACTAAATAAAAAAAGACTCCTAGAAAAATGATGTGGTTCAGAGAGTTTACCACTGCAGTACTCTAAGACCGTGCAGAAAGTATTATGGTCAATCTCAAAAATGTCCCAAAGCCGAACAATGTGATGGTGCACCAATGTCTTGTGAATGTTGTACTCTCGAATTGCATGCCGTATGTAACTTTGCTTCTTATCCTCGCTCCACTGAGCATTCAAACCATGAAGCTTACACGCAACATATCTATGCTCTACCAAGTCATAAGCCTGCTGGAAATTTCTTACTTCAAATCACTGCAAAAAGATATATTTTCACAATTGCCAATTTTGGCAAAGGAATTCTAGACTTTTGACATAGCAAATAGGCCTTGGTCAAACATGCTTAGCAAATCATTTGAATCTCAAAAGAGAAAAGCTTGCCAAAGTTCTTACCTTATAAACCTCACTGAATCCTCCTTTGCCAAGAAGGTTTAAAAGGGCAAATCGATTATTCAGTATTTGAAAATTGTTAAAACGGGAACCATCCTCATCTCGAATGCGCTTCATTTCACGTATAAGCCTTCCCTTATCTAGTTCATAGCGATCTCTTTCACGGAGAATACTTTCCTCCTCCTACAGAAAATCCGCAACTCAATCATGAAGAATGTGCAAGGAAAAATCAAGAGAACTTTTGTGATCCTTAATGATATCAAATAGAATAAAGAACAATCATATGCAATGATAAACTTACACGTTTAATACTGGCTAGACGTGATTTGTATATCTCATCCTGGATGAGGATATCTTCTTCTTGTGCACCAGATTCCACATCAGTCGCATCACCCTTGTCTTCAAGCAAGAGAAAATTGCTCTTCTTTCAGATGCATACTCTTTTACATATTTATTTCTGTCTCCAAAGTTGTGTTGGATGTGTGTGTGTGTGTGTGTGTGTATGTGTGTGTGTGTGTTTATGTTCCATACTTATGAGTATGTTGGTTTTTGTGTGTATGTAACAATCTGTTAGGTGCATATACACCAAGAGTAAAGCCTTCAAATAAAAGTTAGGTGCATGTAAATGAGATGCCACCAATGCCAGTTTAATAAGTCAAATATGCAATTAAAATCTTTTTAAATATGCACCAAGTGCAAGGCATGGCTAAAAAACAGTATGATATGTTAAATATATAGCTAGGCCCCAGGTTAGCACATGCTTCTGTTCTGAGGTGCCCCAAAATAGCAAATTTTTTACACTATTGAAGCTTTTTGGCCTTCAGCATGCGCTAAAGGGTCTCTATAGAGCATTGCATCTGGTAGGTCATATGATAGGTCACCAGAAACTGATTCAACTTCTTTGCCACAGACTAAAGAGATATTAGTAAAATAGTGGTCCGCTAGAAAGATCCCAACTGATCCTAACATATTTTCTTTTCCTTATCTTGTGTAATTGCTATCTAATTATTAATATCTGATATTGACATTTATTTTATGTAACAGTAGTTCAAATTTATTTTTATGTTCAATTTATAAATATATTTATTGTCAAGATTAAATTATAGTTTAAGAGATTGACTCTCAAAAGGTTTATACCTCATTTACTTTAAGATTTCTTGCCTCATAAGAGGCAAAAAAAACAGCTTGTCTAATGCTTATTATATATCTTTATAGTTTTATCATCATGATATTAATAGTTGATTTAATATGCTCTTTTATTTAAAAATCCATTTATGGTTTTATCAAGTATATCAATAATTAAGTATTTGGGCATCGGCCCTTCATTGAAAAAGAGGTCTTTTTGGTCCTAGAGAAGACGCCCTGGTAGCTAATTAGGCTTTATGCATATATTCAGCCTAGTAGCTGGTTTTGTGACTGGAAATATGTGAACTCACATCCTTAAGTTATCCTGTTTATAATCCCATAATACTTAAAACAGACTGAACAGATGCCTAAATCTATTCCCATGAGTTTAAGAACTTGAATTAGTACAGACCATAGGAATTCTTAAACCATGTAATTGCAGAATTATGCTTTACCAGATTGTCGCTTCTTTAATTGTTTCCTCTGTCGTTCAACAGCCTCCTTAGCTTCCAACAATTGTCTCTAAAAGAAAAGAAAATGAAAGGGAATCATATTTAAAAAGGAAAAAATATAAAACATCATGCTAGCACAATAAAAAAAGGAGAATCCTCAAGCTAAATTATTATATCAACTAATTTCTCCTTTTATCGCTCATTAAATATATATATATATATATATATAGAGAGAGAGAGAGAGAGAGAGAGAGAGATGAGAGAAGAACATACAAGATGAGCATTTAGATCTTTCAGCGCTTGCCCATCCTCCCATGTCTCAGATATCAGTGTTCCAGCTCTGAAGGCAAAAAGAACACGGGGCCAACTCATAAATCAAGAAATGCAAAGAGTGGTAATACTAATACTGCAGTTCCACACAAACATGAATGAGGCACATGAGACAAAAAGAAAGAAAAATATTAAACCAAGGGACACTCTTGGATACTTAAACCATACACCTCCAGCAGCATGTAGAGAGAATTATAAGAATTAAGAATATTAAATTTGCATAATTCACCAAAACACTTTTTTCCTCCCGCTTAAGTTTAACATCAGGATCTCATGTTTTACTAATCCCCGGGAATTGTGATTATTATCAACACTGAAGACTGCCTTTCAAAAATTTATAATGTGAAATAGAATTTTTCTCTGCTAGTAAAAACTCCCTATGAGAATTGAGGAATCACACTATCCATGCCTTATTTACTTCTTTTAGCAATGTAGGTAGTGACATTCATAATGAACTGCATGATAATGTTCTCAAATAACAGATAGCAACTTTGTGAGTCCATCTATATCAATACATTCCTACATTGAACACTTCTAAATACTTAAATAGTCACCATTTGTCTGCTTTTGATTATGCAATCAAATACAACAACATTCCAAAAAATTATTTTTGCCTTTCTCTCACTCTGACCAAAAACTATATCAAGCATGAAGAGCCCATAGCAAGCACATTATCTAAAGCTAAAATTTTTTTATAAACCTGATTACACCTACATTGCCAAGTCTCAAGGATTGTAGCATGCATCCATCCTAGTTGTCATTCTTTTGCTTTTATTAAACACTTTTAGATACTTAATATAGTTGACATTCTTTTGCCTTTCATTGTATGAAACATTTCAACATTCTTTTACCAAAATTTTCTTCTATTTGCTTTTTCTCTCACTCAGAGTAACCAGCATGTCAAGCATGAAGAACATGTTCCAAGCACTTTAACTAAATCTGGAAAGCTCTTTATATACCTGATTACACCCACATTCCCAAGTCTCAAAGAATCCTGCCGTACTTTCATCCTCGCTTCCTGTCTCTCAGACTTTGAAACAGCTATCAGCAGATCTGATATCATTTTTGTTCTCTGAATCACAATCAGATAAGAGGGCCTAGAATTAAAACAACACCATAAATTGCTATCAAGCACCCTAGTAAATATATTTTTCTAGTCATTTTCCTTTTCCTGTTTAGGTATGAGAGAAAATATTTATAAAGTTTGATATTTTATCTTGTGAACTGAACAACAATTTTAGAAGTTCAATTATGCACATAGAATTAACAGTTCACAAGAACATTACAGAAACGGGTTTCCTGTGAAGACGCAGAGGTATATAGAATATAAACCAAACTTTATATATCAGAATGAAGCAAAGATCAAGGCCTGTATTATAGCTAATAACAAGAATCCAGGTGCCTTAGATTCCGTTATCATATAACTTCTAAGCTTCCGTCAGAGATGAGTCAAATTATGTAGGAAGAAAAATGGCTATTTTTCTGACATTGCCTTAGAAGACGAATTCCATGCATCAAAGGGGCTTCTAATCATTGATGCCTGTTACTACAACTTCAGTTTATCGCAGTATACAAGAATTTTGCTACTGCTGTATTCCAACAAAATTAAAAAAAAAAAAATTGCATTTCCAAAATGGGTACAGTTGCTTCTAAGCATAAAAGAAAGAAGTTTTCAGATCCCTTCCAGGCTTTTGTTAACGACAGAGATAGAGAATTTATATATTTCTTATTTGAAAGTTAAACATTTTAATCGTCCAATCCCCCTACCGTGGGGCAGGAAAAACACAAAAAAATCTTGCTTATCTATCTAGACTATAAATGTGTGATATACACTCATATCTATGGCTATTGGATAAAGTTAGAATTTGCAGTAGATTGAGATCCATCAATAAAGCGTAAGTAATAGCCACCTTCGGCTTCATTTGCTGGTCATAATCTTTAATATCTTTCAATTCCTGACAACACAATAAACACTAAAAGGTAAGTAGTAAGTACATAAAGAACTATGCATCAAATATTAAAAAAAGTCACATAGCAGAGACACTTAAAACCTTCTCTATTTGCCGACATAGATTTTGATAATCAGAGGCTTCTTGACGACACTTCCGTAGGTCTTCCTCCAATGCCGTAACTTTTGCAAGTAAAGATGTCACCTCTTCCTAAGTTATGGCAACAAAAGGATTAGAACTCTGAGTTACAAAATCTGCACTATAAGGAAAATAACCCAAAAATATATTTTAGAAAAAAATAACTAGTTGAAAAAGCAAATCATAGTTCTTTTTCCTCCACATTTTCTGGACTAAAAAGAAATAAATTTTATTGCCAAAAAGTAAAGAAATTTAAATAGTTTAAATGAAAACAAACTTTACCAAAATACATACCTCTAGTGAAATGCGGTCATCAGCCAAGAACTGCTCTTTAGGCCTACTATCCTGCAAGATGGACATAAATATCAAAACGCTTGTAATTTTTTGTATGTGATTATGTGGGAAAACACTTATTTACAGCTGGTTGTAATCTTGTAATCTGTATATTTATATTTGTATCTCTAGAATTAAGTATTTGTATCCCTAAAATTAGGATAGACAATCCCTCAATTATAGGATTAGTTTTTTAGGAAGATTTAGTTTCCTAGTTTAACCCCTAGTTAGTTGTATATAAACCTAAGATTCTTGTATAATTCTTAACAAGCAGTTTTCCAACATACATTTAGTTTTCACACTGATTTATTTCTTAATTTTTTCACATGGTATCAGAGCTTTAGGCTCTTCTTGGGAAGCAAAATTTTCAGCCTTCATTGCTGACTTTTTTAGGCCTTCATTGCCGAATCCTGTTTAGGCCTTCATTGCCGAACCCTTTCAAAGAAAGATATCACTACCACTCAATTTGAGGAAATGTTAACTGGAAAAATCACTGGAGTACTACAGATGTCTCATAAACAAGGAGAGTTCGACAGGGAAGAGATTGAAAAGCTAAGAAACTTATTGAAAATCCTTAAAAAGCCTACTGTGGTATGTTCTTTGGGTAAGGTTTCTAGTTCAGGTAAAGCTTCCGGTTCTCATGGATTAAATGTCTCGACTAAGCCTATTACGAGTTCTTGGGTCATTGACTCAGAAGCCACAAACCACATGACACATTCCTCACAAAAGTTTAGTACATATAACCTGTGTCCTAGTAATAAGAAAATTGTTGTTGCAGATGGTTCACTTACCACAGTGGCAGGATTAGGAGATGTTCAAGTTAATCCCTCGTTTGTTCTAAAAAATGTTCTTCATGTTCCTGGATTGTCTACTAATCTGATATCTATACAAAAACTTACTAGAGATATGAATTACAAAGTAACTTTTTATCCCTCTTATTGTGAATTTCAGGACTAGAGTTCGAGGAAGATGATTGGACTTGCTAAGGAGAAGGATGGACTATACTATCTCGAGACATCAAATAACACAAGTAGTATCAAGAATAGTTTACCTTTGTCATTTCTTTCTGAAAAATCTTCCAATAAAGACAAAATCTGGCTTTATCATTTTCGTCTTGGACATCCTTCTTTTGGAACCTTGAGAAACATGTTTCCTTCTTTGTTCAAAGGATTAAATGTCGAAGATTTTCATTGTGATGTTTGCGAACTTGCAAAGCATAGAGGTGTGTCTTTTCCAATCAGTAACAAAAGAAGTTCTACTCCCTTTTACTTGATTCATAGTGACATTTGGGGTCCCTCTACAATTCCTAATATTTCTGGTGCAAGATGGTTTGTTTCATTCATAGATGATAGTACCGGGGTTTCTTGGGTTTTTTTACTTAAATCAAAATCAGATGTGAATAGTGTGTTTTTAAGCTTCCAAAACATGATCCAAAATCAATTTGGAGTGAGAATCAAGAGATTTAGGTCTAATAATGCAAGAGACTACTTCAACCAAAGTCTATCTACCTATTTCCAAAAAGAGGGGATCATCCATGAGTCATCTTGTGTTAATACTCCATAGCACAATGGAGTGGCAGAGAAGAAAAATAGCCATTTACTAGCCACAACCCCAGCCTTTCTTTTTCAAGCAAATATACCTAAATTTTACTGGGGGGAAGCTGTTCTCACTGCCACACATATTATAAATAGGTTACCTTCAAGGATTTTGGGATTTAAAACTCTTATGGAACTACTTTCACAATTTTATCCCAACCTCAATACCACAAATAATCTCACACCTAGGATATTTGGTTGTACATCATTTGTTCATGTTCACAGTGATAACAGGGGAAAGTTGGATCCAAGAGCGATTAAGTGTATTTTTGTGGGGTATTCTTCAACTCAAAAAGGATATAAGTGCTATCATCCTCCTACCAAAAAATTCTATGTGTCTGCAGATGTCACTTTTGAAGAAAATAAATCATTTTTTACTCAATCTTATCTTCAGGGGGAGACTTCATTCATGGAAGATAAGGATAAAGACTTCTTTTTGCTTGATTTGCCCTCTTTTTCAACATTTACGCCCATTAATTCTTCTGAGTGGAAACCTGTTTCTGTTGAGCCCAAGTCAAACATTAAATTTGAGTCTGAACCCATTCCAAATATGGAAGATGTGACAAAGGATAATATTGTTCTTGATTCTATGATGGAATTATAGGTGTACTCAAGAAGGAAAGTTTTAGATCCTGAACCAGTGCGAGTCCAAGAACCTGATCCTAACTCTGAAAATGAGGTAACTACAGTTTTTTACTCTGTTTCTCAAAATGAGCATGAATCTTCTAAAACTATAACTAGTGATTATGATCTGCCTATTGTCATTAGGAAAGGAACCAGAGAATGTACCAAGCATCCACTATACCCAATCTCTAATTTTGTGTCATTTGAAAAATTTTCACCATCCCACAAAAATTTTCTTGTGAGTCTAAACACTTTTCTGTTCCAACTACATTATCCGAGGCATTATCCAGTGAGAAATGGAGGTAAGCCATGAAAATAGAAATGGAGGCCTTAGAGAAAAATCAGACATGGGAACTGGTAGAGTTGCCTAAAAGAAAAAATCCAGTGGGGTGTAAATGGATTTTCACTGTAAAATACAAGGCAGATGGTACTGTTGAAAGGTATAAAGCCAGGTTAGTGACTAAGGGCTACACTCAAACCTATGGAGTGGATTACCAGGAAACCTTTACTCCAGTTGCCAAGATGAATACAGTTAGGATTTTGTTATCATTGGCTGCAAATTACAGTTGGCAGCTTCAACAATTTGATGTAAAGAATGCTTTTCTACATGGTGATTTGGAAGAAGAAATATATATGAAGTTTCCATCGGGATTTGGAGGTCATCTAGAAGCAAACAAAGTATGCAGGCTGAAAAAAGCTTTATATGGCCTTAAACAGTCTCCTAGAGCTTTATTAGCCAAAGTGATGCTAGCAATGGGATATAAACAGAGTCAAGGAGATCACACATTGTTTATCAAGCACTCTGATTCAGGGAGAGCCACAGTTCTATTAGTGTATGTTGATGATATAATTGTAACTGGAGATGATGAAAAAGAGAGAGAATCTCTAAAACAGTGTTTGACTAGAGAATTTGAGATAAAAGAGCTAGAGAGATTAAAGTACTTCCTAGGAATTAAAGTAGCTCACTCACGGCATGGTATTTTCATTTCACAACAGAAATATGTGATGGATCTTCTGAAGGAAACTGGGAAGCTTGCATGTAAACCTGCAAATACCTCTATAGATCCTAATCATAAAATTGGAGAAGCTAATGAAGATGTTGCTGTAAATAGAGAGATGTACCAAAGATTAGTTGGAAGACTCATTTATCTCTCACATACTAGACCTGATATAGCATATGCTGTGAGTGTGATAAGTCAATTTATGCATAGTCCTAAAGAAGTGCACCTACAGGCTGTCTACCGTATATTGCACAATTTGAAGGTCAATCCTGGGAGAGATATCTTATTCAAAAGAAATTCGGGGTTAGTTCTAGAAGCATATACAGATGTTGATTATGCAGGTTCAATAACTGATAGAAAATTCACCTCATGCTACTACACTTTCTTAGGTGGTAATTTTATGACTTGGAGGAGTAAAAAACAGAATGTGGTGGCAAGATCAAGTGCTAAAGCAGAGTTCAGAGCAATGGCTCAAGGAATTTGTGAACTACTATGGTTAAAGATTATCCTAGAAGACTTGAAGATCAAGTGGGATGGACCAATGATACTCTACTGTGATAACAAGTCTGCAATAAGCATTGCATACAATCCTGTGCAACATGATAGAACAAAACACATTGAAGTAGACCGGCATTTCATAAAGGAGAAACTAGATAGTGGGTTGATTTGTACGCCTTATGTATCAACCAAGGGTCAACTTGCAGATATGTTGACTAAAGGTCTCAGTAGTGCAACATTTCAAGAAATTATTTCCAAGCTGGGAATGGAAAACACCTATTCACCAGCTTGAGGGGGAGTGTGGGAAAACACTTATTTACAGCTGGTTGTAATCTTGTAATCTGTATATTTATATTGGTATCTCTAGAATTAAGTATTTGTATCCCTAAAATTAGGATAAACAATCCCTCAATTATAAGATTAGTTTTCTAAGAAGATTTAGTTTCCTAGTTTAACCCCTAGTTAGTTGTATATAAACCTAAGATTCTTGTATAATTCTTAACAAGCAGTTTTCCAACATACATTCAGTTTCCACACTGATTTATTTCTTAGTTTTTCCACAGATTAGACTTTTACAACTAGTCAGGTATAATAATTATGTAATTTTGCTAACTAGTCTGGTATGCCATAAAGGAAGGGAATAAAAATGTTCTTTTTTACTCTCAATTTCCCCCTATTTGTTTCAAATTTTAAGAAAAGAAAAGTCCTTAAATTTTCCTTCTCAATAAACCAGCTATATGTGGTAGGGGAAAATGACAAACACTTGGGTAAAAGAGTCCCATTGGTTTAAGCTCCAGTTTATAACCATTTTCTCTTATCAAAAGAAACCTCACTTTTTTTATTTTCCTTCATGTATCTCCTTCCTCTTGAACAGTGTACAGAGCAGAATATAAAGGACTCACAGAAAATAAGCTTAAATACTGAAACAGAAGAAAATGTGAGCCATGTCCTCAAGATTAGTTTATTTTCCTTTCGTTTTTTCACCTTTACTTTTTAAACATTAAAAGTTTGACCTCTAAATGCCCCCCTAGCCCATCTTCACCGCCACTTGAGCTAAGCAAGTACAACAGCCTCAAATGAATGGTCCAATAAGCCAAAAAGGTAAGTAGAGAACACTCTAAAAGAGCAATTTTGGCTTTGGTGACTTTAGCTATAATTGGTGAGAGAACAGAAAACAGAACATCCTGTGGCAGTGAAGGCATACCTTATGATACGAGTTCTCAAGCTGACCATTTGGAGGTGTTACTATCGAACTAGATATTTGTTGTCTGGTCTGATCATTAGCTCTAGAACCACGGCCTCTGCTTGAAACAGAATGGCCCCTTCCACGGCATTGTTTTCTCCTATTTCCATCCAAACTTGCCTTGGACTCCACAGCTTCCACAATCTTTTGCCTCCCTTCAGCAACCACCTGATTCATTTTGCAAACAAAGATCAATAAGCAATCATTTTTTGGAGAGCAAAAAAGGAAAAATTACAGTGCACGGAGAAATAAATAGATACAGTGAAACTATCCAACAAATTGCTTCACTAAAAAAGTCATCAAAATACCTTGAAGAGCTCAGAAGCAAAGAAATTATTTCCAAACCTCCAAAAAGATTAGCTCATGAATCATAAACCTACCTCAACATGCTCAAAGACTGGTGAGTTGTCATCTCCCTGAACCTTCTGGCGCTTCAGAGTATTGGCTTGTATTAAAAACTCTCCTCCATTCTAGCATCATAAGACATATAAAAAGACATCAATCAAAGTCTTAAAACTTGAATGATATCAATGAATTCCACAACACAACACTTGAAGATGGGAAGGGTTCACATAATCCAAATAGTATATATAAATAGTGAAACCAGCAAAGATATCATAGAGATGATTATTCTTTCGATCAAATGGTACAAAATTTATGGACAAACTTGGTAACAACTGCAAGCATGAAAACACAGTTATTAACCAAACATTCTGTCCATTTCAATGATCCATAATAATGAATCTAAACTTCTAATAATTTACATTTACACCAATCGTTTCTATCAAGCATTTTGTATGGCAATCCAAAGTAAAGGAAGCCAATGCCACGCTGAACCAGTACTTTTCAAAGCAATAAACAATAAACATCATAACATCCAATGGCAATTGTTCCATCAAAAACAAAAAATTGCTAGGAAATGTGCTCCAAGACTTACAGTTATTTTCTATTATTCCGCATTTGAAACAAAAAAAAAATGTTGAAAGAATGGTAAAGGCTTTTTATTTACCTGATCATCGGAATCACTTGAACTAGTAGCCTCCGGCAAGTCCTCAGCGGATGAGAATTTCGAAGCCGACGATAGAGAAGTCCAAGGCGGCTGTTGTTGCTGCTGCGGCTGCTGCTGTAGTTGCTGCGGTTGCTGAGACACAGTTGCAGAAGATGCCTTGCCTACCAAGCGAGCTTCGAGCTTTGCAATCTTGGTGGGCAAAGAATGGTCCGATTGATTTGAGGAATTTGAAGAAAAATGTAATAACATATCGTCCGACATTGCGGACCAAACTCTACCAGAAAAACCAAATTGACTGGTCAGATCATTAAGGAAAAAAAGGATAAAACTGGAAAACTATTTTCCTTTTGAAGAATTTAGGGTTTTGAATGTTTTAGTAGAAGGATAGGGGAAGAATCAAGGGAAAGCGAAGAAGGATACGAAGCTATGAGAAATTTTCTTCTGTTTTGCGTCAGGTTTTTGAAGTTTTGATTTTTTATATTAAATGAAAAAGAAAGGAGTTTTTGAATGGTATTATGATTTGGGGTTAGGGTCTACAACTCAGGATTTGTATGAACAACATGGGGCACTAGTTGTGGGTATTTGGATGAAAAGCATGATGCACTGGTTGTGGAATTGTGTGAGTAGAAAAGAATTAGACGAGGAGGCAAATGAGGATATGGACTCATAGGTTTGGCTGTCCGCGTTATTTGGAGAGAAAAATATCGAGGCGCGTTTGGCTAATTGGACCGTAGATTTTGAGAGAATGCGTGATCTTTAAAAGAGTATGGTATTAGAGTTTTTCATTTTTTATTTTTAATCATATTCAAATTCATTTATTTAGTTAAAGTAATTCATGTATATTAATTTTTAAATAATTATTATAATTTTTTTGACATATATAATGAAAAATTTTCATTAATTTTTATTAATAATAAATATTTAAACAATAAATGATATATTTAATAGTAAAAAATATTTTTATGATTATCATTTTTATTTATAAAATATCATTAATAAAAAATATAAAAAATTATTTAAGGTGTTTTTATTGAGAAACACCTTAAATAATTTCATTTATTATTTTAAAAGAGATTATTTAAAAAATTTTTCAAACAAAAAATACATTAAATAATATCTTTTAAAAAAATAAAAAAAATTATTTAAGGTATTTTTGAATAAAAAATACTTTAAATAGTTCTTTTATTTTTTTAAACGACATTATTTAAAGTGTTTTTGAACAAAAACACATTAAATAATGCCTTTTAAAAAAATGAATTATTTAAAACGTATTTTATTTAAAAATACCTTAAATCCTTTAAAAATAAGATGATTATTTAAAGCACAATTGGACAAAAAACGCTTTAAATAATCATCGTTAAAAATATCACAGTCTTATTTAAGGTATTTTGTCCTTGTTAAAAAAAATAAGGGATTATTTAAAGTATTGTTAAATCAAAAACATTTCAAATAATACCTTTAAAAATGTTTTGTGATATTATTTAAGCAAAAACACCTTAAATAATGTTGATATATTTGTTAAAGGGCATTATTTAAGAAATTTTTTGTCCAAAAAGCTTTAAATAATTCCTTTTACAAAAATAAAGGGTATTATTTAAGGCGTTTTTTTTTCAGAAACGCCTTAAATAATGTTTTTATATTAATATTAACCTTAAACCCTATAATATAAAATGATTATTTAAGGTTTTTTTTTATAGAATCGTCTTAAATAATCAATTTATAAAAATATAAAAAAATTATTTAAGACTTTTTCTATACAAAAATGCCTTAAATAATTTATTTATAAAAATATAAAAAGATTATTTAAGACCTTTTCTCTACAAAAATGCCTTAAATATAAAAATATTAACCCTAAACCCTAAATCTTAAAATATAAAAGGATTATTTAAAGCATTTTTATATAAAAATGCCTTAAATAATCTACTTATAAAAAAAAAAAAAAAATTATTCAAAGTGTTTCTTCATACCCAACGCCTTAATTGCAATATAAAAAAATTTTTATAAAAGCTTACAACTGAGTTCCAATCATTTTCAAACATACTTTTTAAAAGGGTACTTCATAATTTTTTATTTAGGTCAATTTTGTAAATAAGGAAACTTTGCCCCCGAAATCTTAAAATACTATGGGAAAGGTGAGTTTTTTATTCCGAGATTTTGGGTACTGTTAGGAATCTATCACTTTTTCCCATAATCGGATTACCTTAAACCAAACGTGAGAATAAAATACCCACCATCAAGATTATGAGGAAAAATTTATGGATTTCCCCAAACCAAATGCCACTTAAAAAGTTAAAGTGCCTACCATCTACTTAGGTTTGGATGCTTCTAAATGCGCTTTTTTTTTTCTAAATTATCTTTAAAAAATTACTTAATTATTTTTTTCATTGCAATTTTAATGCTTCCAAATACATGTTTAATAAATTTTATAATTTATCAGATATGTGCATCCAGTAAATTATACAGCTTACCAAATTTTCATATATGGTAAACTACATTTAAAGTTTAGTAAATAAAATCAATCGAAAAATCTCATATTTTGAAGAATTTTCATAACATTATAAAGAAAAAGCATGATTTGTTTCAAATAGTTGTAAACTTATTTATAAATTGATAAAGAAAAACTACATATGTGAGTTTTTATTTTTATTTTCTTATTTAAACGATCTAGGACATAAATTAAAAATTTTTAGATATATGAATTCGAAAATTTTGCAAATCCAAAACTTTTAAAAACTTTCAGATTTATAAATTCCAAAATCTTAAAAGTGATAGGGTTTTGAAAAAAATTATAATTAAATAATTTTATTTATGAATAATTTTAAAAAATGATGTGAAAACATTACCAGAAATAAGTCCAATACCGACGGATTTTTACCAGTTAAAAAGTTCCATCGATAATTATCGACAAATTTGTGACGGTTTACCTATGAAAATACAAAAAAAAATTTTACCAATAAAATACCGATGTAAAAAATTTTGTTAGTAATTCATCACTAAAAGTTGATGAGGAAAAATGAGCATTTATAGTCACTTTTAGCGATGAATTTTTTTCGTTGGTAATTTGTCGCTAAAAGTTTTAATGATGAATTACTGATGAAAAAAAATTGTCGTTAAAAGAAATTTTAGTAAAAAAAAGTTAAAAAAATTTTTTCGAGGAAATTTTTTTTAACGACGGATTCTGTTGGTAATCTGTCACCAAAAGTAAACATTAGCGATGGATTCCATCAGTAATCCATTGCTAAGAGTAAAAAAAAAAAAAATTGAATTACTGATGAAAAATCCCTGAGTAATTTGTCACTAAAAGTCTGTTTTTAGTCAAAATCCTTTTCACCTCTCATTTCTTACCCGATTCCAATCCTTAATTCTTGTTTAACCTTTCTTCCCTCTCTCTTCTCATCTCTCTCCTCTCACCGGTAATCCCTACTGGCCTCAACCCTCATACCTATGCCATCATCTCCAAGCTGCCCTCCAACCCATATATTTGCCCTTGAGCCCGCGCCATTCTTTTCTTTCTTTACCTTTCAACCCATGCCTTTTTCCTCGTGTTGCCCTTGAACCCATACGTGCCGCCCTTGAGCCTGTGATTGCAACATCTTAGCCAAGGTATAATTTCATTACTTGGCTTGATGATTTTGATTTTTTTTAGAGATACATGAATAGTATGCATTTATCACATTTGATATCAAAAAATTTTGTATTATTTTTTAATAATATTACAAAATTAGTAAGGTGACACTTAAAAATAAGAATATTAAAAAATTTTTTTTACTATAATTGTATTTTGATAAGGGTTACATTAATATGTAATATGAATAAATTAAATAAACTTAAAGGTAATAAATTAAATAAACATAAAAGTTTAAGTAATTAAGAATCTTGAATCACTTGAATGCAATGATTGTTATATAATTTTAAAGATTTGAGTTAAAACTTTGACAATTAAGTCCTAAACCCTAATCATATACTCATTTCAATAATTTGTTTTAAATTTTGATGTTGAAAATTATATAGAGAAACAATACATGCAATGAGAAAAATATTAGGTCTTTTTAGTTTCACATTCTAAAATTGATACTTGCAATTTTGTTTTAGGATCATCTATGCAATTTTTTTATATTTAAGATTATTAAAAATTAAAGTTTAAACATTAAAATTAAAAATTGAACACTTTTATCATTAAATTATACTATTGTTGGCATACTTACAATTCGTAGTTTAGAAATTAAGTCTTTGAACATTGCCTTAGTATATCTCTTTAATTAAAAATATTCATTAAGATAATCATGGACCATGTTCACAATGATTTGCCAATAAAAAAAGAAATGGTTTAATTTTGTTACATAATTCTCTTCCACAAACAATTCTATAAAAAGTTATAAAAAAGATAAAATATTAAATTTTATCTTTTTTCAATTTAAAATTTTGTAATTGCCTAAAATTGACTTTAAATTGCTTATTTTTCAATTTAATATACTAAGAGTAATATTTTTTGAACCTTTATGATGATGCAATTGGGGTTGAAAAAATAGACAAAGGTGTAATGACTATATAGTGTATTAAATAGATGGTATAGTAATTAAAAGACTAAAATATTGTAGGAAATTTAGTATCGAACTATATAGTATATTGTGCTTATTGAGATGCAATGACTTTGTGAAAAGTAAAAATTATTATGTATTTTGCTTTGGATTCTGGTTATGTATTGTGATTGTTGATGAAGTAGATAGTATAGTAATTGAAAGCCTAAACATTGTAGGACAAATGGTATTAACTGTGTTGGAATGATATTGTACTTGTATTGGAATGATAATTATTTTAAACTTTTTGTAAGAAAACTATACTGCTGCATTATTTTAGAAATATGGTGAAAACTCTTCTAATCATCCAGATTTCAATCCATAGGTATGGACTGAAGTTATTAAATGAGTTGAAGCTATGCACACTCATATATATGGCTTGGGATCTACAAATAGATCTCAATACCTATTTTACTTAAGTTAGTCCACTGTTACAGTAATAATGTCTCACTCTGTTTATGGTCTGTCATTAGTGCCTCTTCTGCCTTTTTGGCCTCAGATACAAGATCAAATTGATGAGTCGAGGATCAAGTTAAGGATTGAGCTTAGGTCTTTTCATGAATCAGATAATGCAGTTAATGGGGTCTAGATAATTTTCGCTAACACAATTTTCCAAACCTGACAATGGCAATACCGATTTTGGATTAGAACATGTAACAACATAATGAGTTTTTATCTTTATGGATATTTTTATGGATGTGGATGTTATGGATATTTTTGGAATGTTATAGATATTTTTATGGATGTTATGAATTGACTTTTGGTATTATATTTTGTTGATGTTAGAGATGTTAAGAATGTTAAATTTATAATTTGAATTTACTCAATGGTTATTATGTGGATTTGATATATGGATTTTTGTATTTTTATTAAAAATAATAATAGAAATAATAAGCTTTTTAATTAAGTACACATGTTTACAATTTTCTTAAATTATTATAGATAAAATTAATCAAATTATGAATGAAATTAAAATTATACCGACGGATTTTATTGATGAAATTTTGTTATTACTAATGGTTTACATTACCTACAAAATCAGTGATTGACTTGCGGTTAGTTATTGATCGATTAACGACAAATTATTGACGGATTATCGATCCACTTTAGTGATAGATTATTGATGGAATTTTTCGATGGAATTTTTATTGATGAAAAAATTGTATTGGTAAATTTCATCAGTAATTACTAATAGAATTTGACTTTCACCGACAAAATAGCATTACCGACTTACTTACTACCAATGCAATTTTTTCGTTGGTAAAGGTATTATGGACAGAATATTAACTTTTTTTGACAAAAAATTTCATCAATAAAAATAATTTTTCTAGTAATGAAAATAAAAAATGGGATGCAAATAGAAACTTTCTTTAGAGTTTTTTTTTTTTTAAATAAATGAATAAGTAAAATAATTTATTATGTTTATTTTTATATAAAAAAGTCAATAAAAAATTATAAGCTATAAATTTTGAATTTTAAAGTTAGAGTAGGGAAGATTTGTAATTGATAAAATTTAAATTTTACATATATTAGATGTTATCTTGTGATAGCACTAACGTACCAAATTAAATCTTGAATTCATTATATCTATTTATTCAAATCAATATCTTTTCATTGTTTTTTAAGTAAATGCAACAATGTTTATAATTTTTTTTATAAATTATGAACTTTACGTGTATATAATATGAACTTTACGTGCATATAAATGATAATTAAGAATATGTGAAATAAAATTACAACATTATATTTATAGAATAATAGATTATAATTAAATTTGTTAATTTATATTTTTTTTAACTTTCTAATTATAAAATATTAGTGTGTGCCCTGATTACATTGGAGATTACATATTTTTTATTTAAAATATAAATTATTTAAATTTTATTTTAATAGAAAGTATATTTATCTAATTCATTTGATGATTTGTGTTTGATTATTTTTAACAAAAATAATATATATTATTATATTACAACATATATAGATATATAATAAGATTTATCATATAAACGTTTATATGGATGACTTTTTTAGATGACATGTAAGATAGTTTTTCTAGATAATATAATTTCTTTTAATTACAAATTAGATAATTTTAAATTTATTCAAATATAAAAATTATTCAAGTTATAATTACAAATCAAATTAATTTATATATGTTTTTTTTTCAAATTAAAAAATTGAGCTATGGATTTTATCTTAATAGTTTTAATTTTTTACCATATAATCTTATTTTACAAAAATCTTACATCATATTTTTAAACTATAAAGATTAAGTTTATTTAAATCTTTCCAAAACTCACTATTTTCTTTTATCTTAATTTGTATCAAGTAAAAATTATCTTTTCAAAAATTTATGTAAAATATAAAAAATTCAAATAGTTTTTTCATATTCAATATTTAAATAATAGGATATATATCTATCTCAGCTCTAATTATCAATTTTATATTTAAAAAAAAGGTAAAAGTTTTGATAATTTTTATCACTTAATATACCCTTTTAATTTTTTTAAAATATTAATTTGAAATTATCTATTTAATCCTAAATGTCATCAAAAATTATTTTACAAATTAAAGATTATAAATGTACTATGTTATATCATTGTTTTTTTATTATTCAGTTTGCAAGTTTTTGGAATTTTATAACTATAGCAATTTATTTTTTTGGTTTGCATCTTTCTTTTTTCAAAGTATATTATATTACTATTGCAAGTTTTTTCTTATGAAAATTAGTATTTAAAAAAATTTTTTTTTTCACACATCTCCTAACACTTTTCGTATTTTATATAGTAATTTGAATATTATTACAAAAGTGAAAGAATGTCTTTACTTTTTTATTATTTAATCCATTATTTGATAATATATATGTTTTGTTTTTTTAAAGGAAAACATGTAATTAGTTTTTATTTGATATAAATTTTAGGTGTATAAATATTATAGTAAAAAAAATGGTGTAAAGTGAAGACATGTAATTTTCTTTTTACTTTTTTAAAAAATTATTTTTTTATAATAAGTTAGTTAAATATAAAATTTTATATATGTTATGAATTTTGAAATTTTGAATATAATTTTAAAAAGAATATTAATTTATATGTATATGCATATGAAATAAATAATGTAGACACCAAATTTATCCGGATTTTAGTTAATAGTTCTCAAGCTATCAGGCTGAGACCCGATTTTAATTCAATTGGGCTTTAGGTCCGATTTCAATTCAATTATGCCTAAAGTCTAATTTTGATTGGGCTCGAAGCCCATCTTGTTCTTTAGGCCCAATTTGCCTTTTATTTTCTTTATTTTATTAAATTAAACAAAAATATAAAAAAATACAAAAAAGAGAAAAATACAAAATACAAATATAGAAAAAACAAAAAAAGGGGTTAATGGCAGTGGTGCCTTGCACGGCACCACTGGCCACCCACCCCTCTGATCACCCATCCCTCTGGTCACCAATACCCTACTGACCTTATCCACCCCATCAGCACTCCTTAAAAACCACGCCCTATACTTAAAACCATCGTGTCCTACCACTGTTGGATAAGACAAAAGAAATAAAAGGGATAAGGAGCTCGTACTTGCACCCCATGTCGCGCCCTGTGCCATTCACTCAGGCACAAGGCAGACCGGAGCTCTATAAATAGAGCTTTTGATCGAACCAAAAAAAAAGGGGAAGGAGGATCGAAAAAAAACTGCCAAAAAATTTTCAAAATAAAAAAAAAAGGCGTTCTGTAAAAAATGATACATTGCCAAAAAAAAAAGCTTTCTGCCAAAAAAATAATAAAAAATATACAAAAAAATCAACTCAGTCCCTTGGAACAGGGAACCCAACACCGAGATCACTTAAAAAAAAGAAGCAAAGTCAGTTAAAAAAAAGGTTAGAATACAAAATAAAAATAAAAATAAAAATTTTCGTCAAATCTTTCAGGCCAAATTTGCACGATTTGAAGCATTTTTTCATAAAACTGAGCCCAAATTTGGACTTAAGAGGCCGTAAGGAGTTTTTTTAGAGATTTTAAAAATTTTCAGCACCAGCGATGATGGTCAGAGTTCACCGACGGCGAGGAACATGGTGGTTGTCACGACGGACGTCACCAGCCCCAAATCAGTCTAAGAAAAAAAAAAGGAAAAGAGAATTTTTTTTTAGAAGAGAGGAAGAAATGAGCTAAAGAAATTTTTAGGCTTTTATAAAAACTATCAAAGGCTAAAACGACATCGTTTTGACAACGACGTCGTTTCAATAAATGTCAAAATGATGTTATTTTAAGCACCTAAGATCCGCGTGTCAACCTGTCGATCCGACCTGAGGTCCGCGTAATCGACCTAACTACTCGACTCACCTTTGACCCTGACCGATCTAAAAAATCAGCCTAGACTAAACCAAATTAACACTGAACCATTGATCCACCCCGATCGAATCGAGCCACCGAACTGATCGGACCCAGCATTGACCAGTTCAGTTTAGGTAAAAAAAATTTTTTTTGAATTTTTTTCCTTTTTTATATATTATCTTTATAATATTTATGCATATTAAAATATTTAAATTTATTAGAATAAGTTTTATGTAGTTAAACTTTTTATAATTATGTTAATTTTAGGATAAACTTTAATAATAAAAAATAAATAATGAAAAAATAAAAAAATAAAAAAAAACTTTCTAATAGTATAAATTAAATAAAAATATAAAAAAAAATTTTATCTGATGATGAGATTTAAAGTACTACGAGTAGTGATGCCTACGGAATTTCTAGGTGAGAAAATTTTTTTTAAAATACTACCAGTGTATTGGAGTATTTATAAAAAGTTTTCAATGCAATAAAATTTTCCTTTTTATTAATAAAAATAAAAAATTATTTATTTATTAAAAAATAACAATATAAATAAGGAAAAAAAATTTTATCCAATGATGAGATTCTAAAAGTATTCCAAGTAGTGATACTTTATGAAATCTCTATATAAGTAGATTTTTTTAAATATTATCAGTGTATTAGAATATTTATTAAAAAAAACTTCAATATAATAAAAATTCTTTTTTTTCTTCAAAAATTTAAATTAAAAATAAAATAATTAATAAAATTTCTAAAAAAGAGAATAAAATATGTGCATCAACATTGTAACATTCTGCATTACATGCACGATATAGCTAATTTTTACGAAAAGTAAATTCGAACCTCCGAGGATGAGATTCTAAGGTATTCCAAAAAGCAATGTCTAAGAAATTTCTAGGTGAGAAAAAGTTCTTCTAATGTTACCAACGTACTAGAACATTTTAAGAATTATTTCAATAAAAGGGTTCAAATTTATTTTTCTTGAATTAAACTTGAATAATAAATATGAAATAAAATTAAAGGAAAAACCAAAAAATGCAATAAACAAAAAGAAATCAAGGAAATTACTTTATAAACACCAAAATTAAAATTGTTTTCTATCAAAATCAATGGATAACATGTAGTTAATTGGTACCATTTTTTAAATGGGCATTGTGGGGGTGCTAATCATTCCCCATACGTAACCGACTTCCGAACCCAGACTGTTGCGCAGACCCTAAAATTATCCTTTTAATAAATTTAATTAATTTTAAGATTTCATTAGAAGGATATGTTTTAATAGGTGGCCAATCGCACATAGCCAAAAAAGATTCGTGGCGACTCTATTATTTTTTTTATTTTTGTTTTCAAATTCATCAGGTGAACACAAAATCGTTACGACAGCTTGACGACTCTGCTGGGGACCCCATTTGTTTTTTAGAGTCAGGCCAAAATTAACTACGTGTTATCCTTAAATTTTGATTTAAATAGTCCTAATCGATCTCTTAGCTTTTTTATTTTTCATTTTCAATAAAAAGGTCAAAAGAAAAAAAAACAAATCGAAAGCAAAAAGGAAAAAAATTTCCCTCACATTTCTTTTACTATGCCTCTTATGCTTTATTTTTCTGTATATACTTACTCTTAATAAATTAGGACATACTTGCACACATAATGACATGATACATCTCATGCATAAGCGTTATACCCGAGCTCCGTCCCTTATAGAAGAAAGTAGAGTACCTATGCCTTCGTGAGGTGATAACCTCCGTAATGGCAAGCGAAATACTTTCACTCAAATTGAACCATTTTCGTTCGTAGCCTGTAATGGGTGAGGATCAAGGTACCTCACTAGTCCAGCATGGATAACAGTGAAAAACAATTTGGAAACCTTTGGACATGTGTCAATCCAAACTCAGCATGTAATAAGCCTAGGAAACCAACCTTAAGAAGAGTTTCGTTTACCGTCTTGTAGAAAATACCTAAGAATAAAAGTTATTTATAATACAAAAAAAAATCTTAAAACTCAAAAAAATGTTTTTTTCAAACCACATCTTCACACTAACTCAATTTTGTTTCATTTTTTTTCTTTTTTGTATTAATCATATCATACAGTTTTACATCAAGATATTTGCTTTAAGACATATTTTTTTCAAGAAATTTTCATAGATCCCATAGAATTACAGATTTGCTCATCCTCAGTTAGTGTCCCATGTGAGCCGTATAATGAAGTATATATTTAATCGAAAGAAGCTCAACAAGAGAATGAATATTGCTTACCTATCTGCTATGTGTTTGAGTTACCCAAGAGGGTGCATTTAAATCTCACACAGAATAATTTACAAGACTTAGTTGCTATCTGAGGTCAGTTAAGTGAAGAAAAAAAAGCTTTTGTAAAAAGCACGAGCAGATTGCATCTTTCATTTCAGTAGTGATCGATGAATAGTTGGTCAGAGTAACTATACAATTTTGAGATCCATCTTATAGATGCTTCATTTTTAATTAGAAAGATTTGGTGCCAACTATTAAAGAGTATTTGATTTTGCTTGGAATAAAACTACAATGTCTAGATAAAGTATTTACTCGAAAGCCAAAATCAGGTTATCGTAAAAAGTTAGCCAAGCTTATGAGGGTTAAAGTGGAAACCATTGATTCATTCGTAAAACCTAAAGGTGAACATCTTGACATTCATTAAAACTTTCTTCAAAACTTTATTCAAGGGCATTTAAATGATGATCAAGACATGGTTGTGTTTGTTCTAGCATTGTATAGCATGATAATCTTTTTGAAAACTTTGGGTTATATTGAAATAACTGTGGTAGGCATTTTTGAGTAAATTAAAACTTAAGCAATTAATCCCGTTCTAGCAGTCATAGCTGAAACCATCAGGTTATTGAATTTTTATCGACCAAAAGGAAAAAGACAATTTATAATATGTGCATCGCTATTATATATGTGGGTTAAAATTAATTTCAAGTGAGGGAAGAGTGTTTTCTTAAAGTCGTATCTTGAAATAAGACACCAATTGAAGAGTTCTGTAAAAGTTGATGGCCAACATTGAAGATTAAAAAAGAGTGGATCATTTTCTTATAAAGGCTTATTGGGGATAAAATCGAATTGATGACCCATTAGATGCCTCATGTACCTTTATTGTATCATGGAAGAAACAAGCCGTGGATACCATTGTTAGGGCTATGGAGTGTTGTGAGTTACGCTCCGTTGATGGTGCTTAGGTAATTTGGTGCAAAATAATTTGTTCCTGCTACTCATAGCCTGGTTCAGGTAGAATTCATTTATGGGAAACCAAATCCACCAAGAACCTCGGAGCAATTGATCCAAGCATGAAAGAAAATATGAAGAATGGGATTAGGACCTCTTATCGACAAAGTCACTCATGATTATTAGATTTAAAAAGTAAAGCGACCTAAAGACATAGTACTCCCTCCTGATAATAACTTATATCAGTTAGCTAATCTTTTGACAGAAGTGTAATTATCAGAAGTTGAACTTGTCAAGAAAAAATTAGAAACTGAAAAAACAATAAGAAGAGAAAATTTAAGTCTTCGTGAAAAGGTGGGACAGTTAAAATATAAAGTAAAAATATGAGGAAACAGATTGGCAATGATCATAAAAGAACGAGTATGGCCAACAATGATTTGAAAGATCTATATCAAGAAAATAAGAGGTTATGAGTCTGATTCAAAATTGAAAAAGTCACCAAGTCTTACCTTAGTTGGCAATGTGAAATAGATGAGCTCCGAGAGGAAATGAACCAATGGAAAGGCAAAGCTGAAGAAAAGCAAGAGGAGACCATCAAAATTTCTCAAAAATGTCAGAATTAAAAGGGGTTATACTCTACAACCTCAGTAAGATTGGTGGAATGCCAAAAAGAAAAAGAAAGGTTGAAAGCCATGCTTACGAAAGAGAGAAAAAAATATTTTAAAGTACTGAATGAAAAATAATCACTTCACCAGGTGATCCAAGGATTAAAGATGCAATTGCAAGACCACAAAAGTCATATTTCAGCAATAATAGACGAACGGCATAGAAAATAAAAATATTAGATCTTCACGTGATTCAAAAATGGATGCTCGCATGAAAGGGAAATCAGAAAGCTTAAGGAGGCAATAGTACATAAAGCACCTGATTAATCAAGTTTGCAAGGTAGTGAAGACAGCATGGGAGATGGTTGAAAAAGTAAAAGCGTTAAGAAGAGAAGTCAATTTCATAGAAGAATATGGACAACACCTAGTGAACTTTTTAGATGAGGCGAAAAACCATTATAAACAAGTCAAATGCTTCTATGGATATAATTTTAGGATGACAAATCCCATGTAATAAAAGTTGTATGGAATCAATAAAAATTTCTAGTGTTAAAATTCGTCCAAAAGTAAATATCTCTCACTTGCATTCATGCATCATGTACATCATTTTCATAAGATAAATGAAAAAATAAAAATTTCAAGATATAGCATTCTGATTTAAAAAAAAAAATTTATGGTAATAAAGGTTCAAGAATAGCTCATCCATAAAAAATCTTAACCTAACCTACTCGTTATTCATATAATACTAGGACTCAAATAAGAATCATGGAATAAAAACAGGCCAATCGATTTGAGAGAATCGAGAAAGTTTAAAAAAAACTAAGAGGGGATCTTAGTATAATAATGGATATGCTCAGAAAACTTGACAAAAGAAAAACAGTGGAAGAAAATCCTAACTTTTAAGAGCAATCACCAGATATGGTAGATCCTGTTTATCCTTTAGGGTTTAAGCCACGATCGACCCAGCCTTCTCAATAAACTAAAGTATAAATTTCTACTCCTAATGGATATCCCAATCTTTATCCAGGAATGATATCCACACCTTTACTAGGACAATTTTAAAATTTTGTTAATCCTGTTATGATGAAAAAACCACCTGATCCAATCTTAGTTCCTAATTTAAATTATCTCAAGGAGAAAAAAAAGCTAGGGATAAAGATACCTAAAAAAGTGAAAGATACCAGTTCTCAGAATAAGATAAAGTTATTAAAAGAAAGGCTTAGGATCGTAGAAAAAATGAATTTTTATGGCTCTACAGATGTAGCTGACCTTTGTTTAGTCTTAGATATGGTCATTTCACCAAAATTTAAGGTCTTTAAATTTAAAAAATATGATGACACGAAATGTCTAATGACTCATATCATCATGTATTATCGTAAGATGATAGCATATACTGGTGACGAGAAGTTGATGATGCATGTATTTTAAAATAACCTTATGAGATCTACAATAAGATGGTATGTTCAACTAGACATGACTAGTATTCATTCCTGGAAAGAGCTCATAAAAGTATTTTTTACATAATATCAACATGTTAGGGATCTAGCTCCAGATCGTCTATCTTTATAAGGCATGAAAAAGAAAGTAACTAAGAGCTTTAAAGAATATGCATAAAGATGGAGAGATATGGCTATACAAGTATAATATTTTTTCATTGAGAAAGAAATAACTGTTTTATTTGTGAATACCTTGAAAGTATCATACTATAAGAAATTAATAGGCAATGTAAACAAAAACTTTACAGATATGGTGATATCGGGGAAAATTATCGAAAGTGCCATAAAAAATGACAAGCTCGATGCAGAAGAGACGAGTGGAGTAAAAAAAGGTAGAGTTCCAAAAAAGAAAGAAAATGAAGCTTAAGTAGTGAACTACATGTGACAACAATTCGGAGGTTTCATGTCTTATCCTGCACCAATTTACCAAACCCATTAGCCTCCCATAAATAATATTGCATCCATTCTTCATCCATATCAGTCATTACCACAATCAGCTTATTCACCTCAGTTTCAGCTATCTTTTTGGACACCCACCTATTCCTACAACCGTCCTACTACACCTACCAGATCAGAATAGAGACCTAGTAATGGTCCAAGAGCCCTAAGAAATATTAAAAAAAAACATATATTTGACCACATTCTATGACATACATAGATTTGTATCCCCAACTTGTTGAGAAATATTTACTTACTTATGTTATTGTTGAACCTCTGAAACCTTCGTTTCCTAAATGGTATGATCCTAATGCGTATTATGATTATCACTATGAAAACTCATATCATTATACTAAGAACTGTACTGTCCTGAAGTGCAAAGTGCAAGAATTAATCAATGAAGGGGTGTTAAATTTTTGAAACCAACCAACTAGAAACTTCAAATGTTAATGAGAACCCTCTACGAAATCATATCAGACCATCAATAAATGCTTTAATTGATGGGCAAGCAAGCTATATGAAGAAGTGGATAAAGAAAATTAAAACTCCGATGGTTAAGGTGTTTGAAGCCTTAATTAAGGTCAATATGTTAAAATTAATAGAATCTCAGCATTGCTATAAAACGATTAACCCCACTAAGAGCTATAATTATCATAAAGGTGCTTGTGATATTCTATCGGGAGTTGTCACCAATTTCGTCAGGAGGTACAAAAGTTAATAGATATGGATCAAATAAAATTTTATGAAAAAAAAAGAGTTAATGAAAGCTAAAGTGTCTACCATTGATTCAAACAATAAGTTTGTGCGTAGACTAATAACAATTTATTATGATGAGAAGTCAACGCCTAGGCCAAAAAAACCCATCTTTCGACCAATAATGATAATTAAAGTTTCTGACCCATTTTTATACCAGAATGACAAAGTAGTACCATGAAAGTATGATTATGATGTCATAATCAATTTAGATACTTTAAACATAACGGACAAAAAAGATATGACTTGAAGTAGAATGTGTTATACTCTCGAAGCTCTAGAGAAAGCCAGAAAGAGAAAACAAAGGTAAAAAAAGAAAAACAAGTCAAAGTAATCTTGTTGCAGCCTCAAAAGAAGAATGTCAGAAGTCGATCTCTGAGAGTGAAGCTTGTGAGTTCTTAAAGCTAATAAAACATAGCGAATATAGTGTAGTAGAACAGTTGAACAAGATACCAGCTAAAATTTCGTTATTGTCGTTAGTGCTTAGCTTAGAATCACATCGAAATGCTTTGCTGAAAGTGTTAAATCAAGCATATGTATTTCACAATATTTTCTCTAAATATGTGGAAGAACTTATTGACAATTTGACAATTTCAAATTATATCTCTTTTAATAATAAAGAGATTCCTTCTGAAAGTCGAGAAAATACCAAGGTTTTTCACATTATTATGAAATGCAAGAGTCATATAATGGCTAAAGTTTTGATCGATAATGGCTCATCCATCAATGTTATGCCTATGACTAATCTGACAAAACTCTCTGTTGATGGATCTTATATGCAGCCTAGTCATCTAATAGTTTAAGCCTTCTATGAGACTCAAAGAGAGGTGTTTAGAGATATAAAAATACCATTACAGATTGGTCTATAGACTTTCAACTTAAAATTTTAAGTTATGGATATATCTCTCTCGTACAGTTACTTATTGGGTAGGCCGTATATTCATATAACGGGTGCTATTTCATCTTCATTGTATAAAAAAGTTAAATTCATTATTAAAAAATTAACATGTGTGGTAAGAGAAAAAGATTTACTGGTCATCCAACCAGTAAATACTTCTTATGTAAAAGTAGCAGACGAAGCCATGAAGTGCTCATATAGATTTTTTGAGATTGCTAATGTAACCTATATGGCTGAAGGATCTAAATTATATTCACCACACCTATCTACGACTACTAAAATAGTCGTTAAGTAGCTCACTAAAATAGGATGGCAACTTGAAATTGGACTAGAAAAGAACCTATAAAGAATTATAGAGCCATCAGCAATATATGACAAGAAAGACAGATTCGACTTAAGATATAAGCCAACAAGAGGGGATAGAATAAAAATGGTGAATGAGAAAAAAGATAAGAAGATGGCTAATCTTGAGGGATATGAGCTGGAGTCAGAGCCTATGGTTATTCTATACCTCTATGATTCTTTTCATTCGGGATGATATATTTACCTAGATTTACTTGAAGCTCTAAGTGTAAGATTCATGAAAAAGTTTTCTGAGTTGACCATTCAAATTATGGATGACGAAGAAAAAAAAAGACGAGATGAAGAGTTATTCGTGCACCCTTGTCCTTCAGATTTTGAACTAAATAATTGAAAATTCGTAGAGTTACCTATTATTTTAGAAAATTTTTAAAAAGTAATGTATTGTAGAACTTTAAATCCCTAATTGCTTTTATGAGCATTGGGTGATCTTTTGTGGTATCTTTTTGTTTGTTGTTTTAATAAAAGACTTAGAAGATACATCCGTATTTTTTTTATTGTTTTCATCTTTATTTTGCTTTTCATTTTCTCTTTTCATCAATTTTTTATCATTCTATTTTTGTGTGCCAATATTCTCTTCATCTTACCCTTTACAAAGTCTCAAGTAATGAACACGAAGATAATCATGACAATAATCTCAAATTTGATTTTGAAAACTTAATTTATATTGATGAACTTGATAATGAAAAAGATTTAGATAATTACACATTGCCTCCTGATTTGTTTAAATTAATAGAGCATGAAGATAAGCCAATAGAGCCTCACCAAGACATTATTGAATTAGTGAATTTGGGGATGATAAAAATAAAAGAGAGGTTAAAGTTGGTACATCCCTTTTACTAACTGAAAGGTAAAAGTTAGATGAGCTACTTTGAGAATATGTAGATGTGTTTGTGTAGTCTTACTAGGATATGTCAAGACTCAGTATAGTAAAAGCTAAGGTACATGAAGTCAAAGATGCTTTTAAAACTAGAATGCAAGCCAGTACAGTAAAAGCTAAGGTGCATGAAGTCAAAGATGCTACTAAAAATTAAAAAAGAGGTGAAAAAATAATTTGATGCAGGATTTTTAGAGGTGGTAAAATATTCTGAATGGGTAGCCAACATAGAGTCAGTTCTCAAGAAAGATAGAAAAGTGAGAATGTGTGTCGACTATCAAGATCTTAATAGAGTGAGTCCTAAGGATAATTTTTCTCTACCCCATATCAATACCTTAGTGGATAATACTACTAGGCATTCCATATTTTCTTTTATGGATGGCTTCTCAAGTTACAACCAAATTAAGATGGCCAGAGATGATATGGAAAAACTCACATTTATGACTATATGGGGGAGTTCTACTACAAAGTCATACCTTTTGAGTTAAAAAATACTAGTGCTACTTATTAAAAAGTAATGGTAACTTTCTTTCATGACATGATGTATAAAGAGATAGAAGTGTATATGGATGATATGATTATAAAATCTTATGAAAAGAAAGATCTTGTAGTCAATCTTAAAAAGCTGTTTGATAGATTGAGAAGGTTCTAGTTGAAGTTGAATCCTGCTAAATGTACTTTCAGTGTCAAAACAAAAAAATTATTAGGTTTTGTGATCAATGAAAGAAGAATCAAAGTGGATCCATATAAAATACAGGCTACTCAAAATTTATCCTCATTTCGTACCCTAAAAGAGGTGCGAGGCTTTATGGGAAGATTGAATTATATTGCTCGTTTCATCTTTCAACTCACCTACAAGTGTGATCTTATTTTTAAGTTTTTTAGAAAACATGATCCAAGAGAATAGAAAGATGAATGCCAAAAAGCTTTTGACAAAATAAAAAAGTACTTATCAAATTTGCCCAATTGGTGCCACTTGTTCCAGTGAAGGCTTTGATTTTATACTTAATAGTATACGAAAAATCAATAGAATGTGTGCTGGGGTAAAAAGATAAAACTAACAAAAAAGAATGAGCAATTTACTACTTGAGTAAAAAATTTACTGATTATGAGTCTAAGTACTCACCATTAGAGAAGGTATATTGTGCATTAGCTTGGACAGCTTGATGGCTTAGACAATAAATGCTCTATCACACTACTTGGCTCATAGCAAAGTTGAATCCTATTAAATATATATTTGAGAAGCCATCATTGACAAGAAGAATAGCATGGTGGTAAGTTATGCTTTCAAAATATGATAATGTTTATGTGACTCAAAAGGCTGTAAAAAAGAGTGCAGTAGTCGAGTTCTTTGTCGATCGTGCTACCAAAAATTATAAACCAATGAACCTGAATTTTTCTAATAAAGATGTGATGGCCATTGAAAAAAATAAACCTGCTGAAGAATCTTGGAAAATGTATTTTGATAGAGCAGTAAATGCTTTAGGCCATGGTAATGGGGTAATTTTAATATCTTTCAACAGGTATTATTATCGCATTACATCTAGGTTGAATTTCAATTGCACAAATAATATGGCTGAATACGAGGCTTGTGTTATGAGTTTACAAGCAGCAATTGAAAAGAAGATAAAAATGTTAGATGTGTTTGGAGATTTAACTCTGATCATCTATCAGTTACGAAGAGAATGAGAAACAAGAGATTCTAAGTTGATCTGGTATCATAAATACATCTTTGAATTGGTCAAACAATTTAAAAAAATTCAGTTCGAGCATCTACCTAAGGAAGAGAACCAAATTATTAATGCATTAGTTACTCTAGTTGCAATGATTAAAATAGATGCAAATGCCGAGATCCAACCCATCAAGTTGAATATGAAGGATGAACCAGCACATTGCTTATGTGTTGAAGAAAAAGTTGATGGAAAGTCATGGTATCATGATCTTATACAATACATTAAAAGTTAACAATACCCAAAATGTGTAACAAAAATGATAAAAGAACTATCAGAAGGTTGGCTATGAGTTTTTTTAGATGAAGATATCCTCTATAAAAAGAGTTGAGATCAATTGCTCTTAAGGTGTATGAATGCAGCTGAAGTAAAGAAGATTATTGAAAAAGTGCATGATGAGATTTATAAGGCACATACGAATGGTCATATGATGGCTAGACAAATTATGAGAGTCGATTACTCTTGGTTGACAATAAAGAGTGATTATATTAATTATGCTAGAAGATGCCATAAGTGTCAGATTTATGCTGATAAAATCCATGCTCCTCTAATAGCATTACTCGTTTTGGCTCATCCGTAGCTATTTTTTATGTGGAGCATAAATGTCATCGGTCTTATCACTTCAAAAGCTTCAAATAGGCATAGATTCATCTCTGTGATGATTGATTACTTCATCAAGTGGGTAGAAACTGTATTATATGCTAGTGTGACCCGGTCTGTGGTATGTAAGTTTATAAAAAATGAGATAATATGCAGATATGGGCTTTCAAAGATAATTATTTTTGATAATACCATAAACTTAAACAGTAAAATAAGGAATAAAGTGTGCACTCAATTCAAGATCCATCATCATAATTTGGTACCATATCATCTAAAGATGAATGTGATAGTAAAGGTTACAAACAAGAATATTAAAAGAATCATAAAGAAAATGATTGGTACTTATAAAGATTGACATGAGAAGTTACCTTTTGCTTTGTATGCTTATAGAACATCAGTTCGAACATCTACTAGGGCCATCTCATTTTCTTTAGTATATGAAATCGAAGCTGTGTTACCAATCGAAGTAAAAATTTTCTCGCATTGAGAGTCCTGATAGAGGTAGAGTTAAAAGAAGCAGAGTGGGTTCAAAATCACTACGAGCAATTGAACCTCATTGAAGAGAAAAGACTTACAGCATTTTGTCATAGTCAATTATATCAAAAGAGGATTATAAGAGCACATAATAAGAAAATCCATCCCCATCGCTTTAGGGAATAAGACTTAGTGCTGAAAAGGATTTCAAATCAACATGACAATTGAAAAAAATAGACATCAAATTGGAAAGGCCCGTACATGGTCAAGAAGGCCTTTTTTGGTGGGGCATTAATTGTGGTAAAGATGGATGGAGGTGATTTACCTACTCTAATAAATTCATATGTTGTAAAAAAATGATGACTTATCTAAGCTGAAAACCTAAAAAAGTGGCTTGGATACGAAGAAGAAGCATCATCAAGAGAATATCCCATAACATGGGGCAAGTGTAGTTTGACGAACTCTGAAGAATCAAAAAAGTCGTTTGATTTAGTTTTAGAAAAATAATCTAGAAATATTTTGTTCATGATTATGTTAAGATCATTACTCAGGCACCTTTGTTTCGACTCAAACATTTCACCATCTAGTGAAATTTGCTATCTTTCTTTTGAAAATAATGCCTATCCATTCCTTTATTCTCATTGGATATTTCTTCACCGTACAAATAAGAGAAATGTGTGATTGCATTTTGTTTGTCTTGAACTTCAAATGATGAGAAAAAACACAAACATGAAAGATTTCAGCATTATTTTTCTAAAAGTTGACAAAGGTAAATGAAAAAAGATGAGAAAAGCATGATAAAACATTGATGTTGCAGACTTTTGAAGAAGAGAAATATTGTTAAGGAAGAATATAATGGTCAAATGTTAATAACAAATTAGTCATATGAAATTGTGGAGAACTCTGACAAAAGAAGCCAAAAAGTGAGAGATTTTGAGAATCTTTTTACCACAATGAATAATTTTGATTGCATTACATACATTGCATTTAGAGTACTCAGTACATGTATCCATGAGTAGTTATAATAAGGATAGAGACTTTCCATCTCCTAATAAAAAATAAGATTTTGATAATCGGATGAAGATAATAATTAAACAGAAGATTTCAAAAGAGAGAAATTTACTTGTTCAAAAATAAAACTCGGTTTGGAAAACAGATGAAATTTTTTTTAAAATTGTTGAGTCTCTACTGAGATGAGCCTTTTTCAAGATGGAGTTTTAAAGTTATTGAGCCTTTGCTGAGATGAGCTTTTTCAAGATGAGAATTTTTTTAAAGTTGTTGAGCCTCCTGCTGAGAAAAGCTTTTTCAAGATGAGAATTTCTTTAAAGTTGTTGAGCCTCTGCTGAGAGGAGCTTTTTTAAGATAAATTTTAAAGTTGTTAGACCTCTGCTTAGAGGACCTTTTTTAGATGATATTTTTAAAATTGTTGAGTCTCTACTGAGAGAAGCTTTTTCAAGATAAGATTTTAGCAGATGAGCTTTTTTCAGAAAAATTTTTAAAGTTATTTAGCCTTTGCTGATAGGAGCTTTTTCAAGATGAAAATTTCTTTAAAATTGTTGAGCTTCTACTGAGATGAGCTTTTTTCATATTTCAAATTTTCAAAAGTTATCGACTCTCAAATGAGAGGAGCATTTTTTATTTGATGTGAAGAAGTTTATGATTAGTTTAAGTTGAAAAAGAAAAGAAAATCCCTTTAGATTTCGGACAAAATTGTTGTCTTTGTCTTTGCTCTATTCTTGATTCTCAGCAATGCGCAAAGAGGGACAACTGTAGACACCAAATTTATCCAAATTTTAATTAATAGTTCTTAGGCTATCGGATCGAGACCCGATTTCAATTCAATTGAGTTTCAGATTCGATTTTAATTCGACTAGGTTAAAGTCTGATTTCGATCGAGCTCGAAGCTCATCTTGTTCTTTAGGCCCAGCCTGCCTTTTATTTTCTTTATTTTATTAAATTAAACAAAAATATAAAAATACAAAAAATAAAAAAATAGAAAAAATAAGAAAGGGGCCTGATGGCAGTGGTGCCTTGCACGGCACTATTAGCCACCCACCCCTTTAATCATCCATCCTTCTGGTCATCATGCCCTGTAAACCTTATCCACCTTATCAGCACTCTTAAGCCACTACGTCCTATACTCCTAACCATCGTGCCTTACCACTGTCGGATAAGATAAAAGAAATAAAAGAGGTAAGGAGCTTGTGCTTGTACCCATACCGTGCCCTGTGCCTGAGTGAGTGGCATAGGGCACGATCGGAGCTCTATAAATAGAGCTCCTAGCCGAACCCAAAAAATAGGGGAAGAAGGATCGAAAAAAAACTGCCAAAAATTTTAAAAAAAAATGTTATGTCAAAAAAGGATACACTGCCAAAAAAATAGAAAAGCTTTCTTCTTGAAAAATAATAAAAAGAATACAAAAAAATCAACTCAGTCCCTTGGAATAGGTAAACCCAGCGTCAAGATCACTTGTAAAAAATGAAGTAACGTTAGTTAAAAAAATAAGGGTCAGAATACAAAAATAAATAAAAAAAATAAAAATTTTGGTCGAATCTTTCAAACCAGATCTACGTGATTTGGAGCTTTTTTTCGTAGAAGTGAGCTCAGATCTAGACTCAGGAGGTCGTAAAAAGTTTTTTGGCACCGACGACGGTGGTTAAAGTTCGTCAACAACGAAGAACACGGCAACCGTCACGGCGGACAGTCATTGACCCTAAATAGGTCTAAAAAAAAAGGGAAGAGAGAAATTTTTTTGAAAAAGGAGGAAGAAATGAGCTAAAAATAATTTTCAGGCTTTTATAAAAACTGCCAAATGCCAAAACGACGTCATTTTAAGCACCCAAATCTACGCGTCAACCTGTTGACCCGACCCGGAGTTCGTGTAATCGATTCGACTACCCGACTCACCCTTTGACCCTGATCGATCTAGATAAATCGGCCTAGATCGAATCAAACCGGCATTGAACAGTCGACCCACCCCAATTGAATCGAGCTACCAAACAGATCGAACCCAACGTTGACCGATCCGGTTCAGGTAAAAATAAATTTTTTTTAGTTTTTTCCTTTTTTTATATATTATCTTTCTAATATTTATGCATATTAAAATATTTAAATTTGTTAGAATAAGTTTTTATGTAGTTAAAATTTTTATAATTATGTTAATTTTAAGATAAACTTTAATAATAATAAATAAATAATGAAAAAATAATAAAATAAAAAAATAAAAATGAACTTTCTAATAGTATAAATCAAATAAAAATATAAGAAAAAAAATTTTTATTCGACGATAAGATTCAAAGTACTCCGGGTAGTGATACCTAACAATATTTAAGTGAGAAGATTTTTTTTTAAATACTACTAGTGTATTAGAGTATTTATAAAAAGTTTTCAAAACAATAAATTTTTTTATTAATAAAAAATAAAAAATAATTAATTTATTAATTTATTAAAAAATAACAATATAAATAAGAAAAAAGGAAATTTTATCTAATGATAGGATTCTAAAAGTATTTTGAGTAGTGATATTTTACAAAATCCCTAGATGAGAAGATTTTTTTAAATATTACAAGTGTATTCGAATATTTATTAAAAAAAAAACTTCAATATAATAAAATTTTCTTTTTTCTTCAAAAATTTAAATTAAAAATAGAAAAAATTAATAAAATTTCTAAAAAAGGGAATAAAATGTGTGCATCAACATGGTAACATTCTGCATTACATGCACGATATTGCTAATTTTTACGAAAAGTAAATTTGAACTTCCGAGGATGAGATTCTAAGATATTCAAAGGAGCGATACCTAAGAATTTATATGTCAAAAAAAGTTCTTCTAATGTTACCAACATACTGGAACATTTTAAGAATTATTTCAAGAAACTGGTTCAAATTTATTTTTCTCGAATTAAACTTGAATAATAAATATGAAATAAAATTAAAAGAAAAACCAAAAAATGCAATAAACAAAAAGAAATTAAGGAAATTACTTTATAAACACCGAAATTAAGACTGTTTTCTATCAAAATCAAAGGATAACATGTAGTTAATTGGTACCATTTTTTAAATGGGCACTATGAGGATGCTAATCCTTCTCCACACGTAACCAACTCCTGAATCCAGATTGTTGCGCAAACCCTAAAATTAATCTTTTAATAAATTTAAAGATTTCATTATAAATGATATTTTTTAATAGGTGGCTAATCGCACCTATTCAAAAAAGCTTGGTGGCGACTCCGTTATTTTTTTTATTTTCATTTCCAAATTTGTCGGGTGGATACAAAATCGTTACGATAAATAAAATTATTTTATACATCGTACTAGTTACAATCTAGTGTAATAATAAATTAAAAACATATATATTTTCTCAATTATTTTAATTATTTGAAATCAAAATTTATTTAACAAAATTTTTTATTTAATTGTTTAATTATTTAAAAAAATTGTGTTTTATTTCTTACTTGATTATTTTATTATTTTATTTATTCAATTATTTTAATCTTACTCTTAAATTTAATTTGTAAACAAAATTTTTTAAAAAAATAAATAAAATGGGTTAGCAAATATTTAAATTGTTATTGTTTAGCCTAAATTTATGGTTTTTTTTATGTGAATTGTGTTTGTTTTCTGATTATTGTTTGCTAAAAAAGAGACTATCAAATTGAGGATCATATCCTATCACCACCACTTCTATACAAATGTAAATGATGCACTTGTCCTAACATGTTGATAAAAAACTAGGAACTGGTAGAATATGTGATTGGTTGATTGTTGTTGATGTTTCTTGTCAATGGATAAAGCTTCAAGTTTTAAATATTTCATCAAAATGTTTTTGTAGTCCTTGCTTTCCTTTCTCCATCCTCCATATAATTATATGGATACACCTACACAAAATCATAAAGAAAGAAAAGTTTTGTTAGAAAGGAGCTTTTTTATTCAAACTAGAAGCAAAGTCGCTTTTAAGGAGAATTTTACAAGGAAACGCTACATATTCAGTTGTTAGGAACATTGTCCTGAAAGCAAATGATGGCCAAAATGAGAGTATGAAAGCATTGCATCTTTATTTATTTAATTATTTTTTGGTTATAAAAAGTTTAAGGTAGATAGGTTGTTTAGTCTCCTAGATTAGAAAAAAAATATGTTATACTTGACAACTTAAGACAGATGATTATAGGTTATGCATTCGAGATGACCCCAACAAACGACTACTGATAAAACTTGAACCTAACACCTCTTCATAAAAAAAAAATGAGTTTTAATCGATTAAATCAATCACTTATTGATGAAAGTATTGCATTCTAATGTAGTATTCTTTAACTTTTTCGATCTATGATATTATCTATTTTCATGGTTGAATGATTGGTTAAAGCTTTACCAGTTTAGCAATATCGTTTCTAACCCACCCTGCCATAAAATTCTAGAGGATTAGGGGATCTGTCTCATCGAACATTCGGCATCAGGTTTCCCTCTTTATTCGTCCAATGCATTAGGTGAGAACTTTTCTTAATTTTTCATTTGAGTTCAAGGTCATGTCCCAAAAAATGGGAGAATTAAGAGGAAATATAAAGGTTAAATTGCTAGGCCATGTTTTGACTCTCAAATGCTTTTGCCAATGCATTTGATAGGTCTCATGGTATTTGTTTCAAAATAAAAAAAGTTTTATTTTGGTTGACTATTTTTTATCTCTATTTCTTTTGAATTATTCTGGAGTTATCTTAATTTTATATATATTTAAAATTCTTCATATTACTTATTCTCAATTGAAGCAAGAGAAATTGTAAAGGAATTCATGTGGGATTTTTCAAAATTTAAACCTTTCAAAAGAAAAAAAAAAAGAGGATGCTACACTTTTATGCATTTTAGTATTATTATTATTTAAAATCCAATTGCCATGGAAATTCATTAGTTCAATATAGATTTTATTTATTTTTGGGTAGAATAACAATTTTTTTTTTTTACTTTCTAAGCAATTAACTAAAAAGACTTGTCTATGAATGGCTTATACAATTTGAGATGAATATTGGTCTTAAGGTATGATGATTTCCTTTTTAAAATCAACTATTAGATGGAATGAGCTTTATACATACTCAGGTTAGACATGATATTTTTAGATTTCATATGACAATAAATGATACTAAAATAATATAAAAATAAAAATTATGATTTGATGTTGATAAAAATGTATGAGTTTGTAAAATTAAAAAAAATTGTGATTTATTCTTGATACATTGATATGAATTTTGATACGATAATTTGTATATTTTACACATATTTAACAACAAAATAAATGTACTAATTATCAAATTTAAATCACTTGATATTATAGAAAATTTTTTAAAAATTAAAAATACTAATGAAATTATTAAATATGCATGGTCGATAGCATAATATTATTATAATAGAAATGATTTGATATATTATCAATAATTTTTTTTATTTTTATAAACAATATTAAAAAGTCGACACATATATAAATTTTTATAGTTAATTTTTAATTTTTTAAATATATCCAAGAGATGTGTGTTACTCTGTTAATTTTACTAGTTTAGTTTAAAAACTCTACTATCAGTATATTTGATCATTTTTTTTATTATTATGATTTATGATTTTTTTTAGAAATAATATACTGTGTTTGTGTACCATATATGTACTTTTTGGTATTTAAACATGAAGAATAATATAATAACATGATGAATAAGATCATATATCATAAATAATGCGAAAAACGTATTTGGTTCAGAAGCATAGTGGAAGCATTTTTACGGAAGTGTAACTTGATTCACTAGTTGGGGATAAGATTAGGCATTCAGAAATTATCTATTATCCACAACGTAAGTTTTTAAATACCAGTGCAAGAGATTCCTTGAAGAGTTTCCTTCTTTATGTCGATCTCTCTTATTTTCTCTCTTATTCTCTATATGACTCATTACATAGTTCCATATGAATAAGACTTATCTCATACTTGATTTGAATGAACATATTTATCCTTTTTGTTTCTTATATATAGAATGCCATGTCTTATCAAAAGAGGAAAAGACCACGACTACCACATTTTCATTTTTTCTATACATTAGCTAAATGCCATTTTTCTTCTTCTTTTACTATGGCCAGTTGCCATATTAAAGGAATTGGGAAGCATGGCAATTTATATTCATGGCTTTAATTAAAAAAAAACCAATACATATTAACTCATATGGCAATTTCCTTTTCTTGGTTATTTAATATAAAAATTTATCTTCCCATTGTGGGCGGATATTTCCTACATCTCCCATTCGTACAGAATAGGTAGCAAACTCTCATGATTAAAAGAATGTTTTCTCAACTCTTTGTAATGGGTTCATACAAAAAAATAAGTCGTACGACCAGTATACTTCTATAGCTTGGTTGTTATACGACTATTAGGTGCATATAACAACTATTGGTATGTATAGTAACTCTCAAGTACAAGTAAAATAAGTATGCAGCACCCTAGATCTATTTAGTCATATTTCAAGTTCTTTATGATCTCTCTTTTATCATATTGCATGATACACTTGTATATTCACAACTACATTTAACATCTCAAATATAATTGGTCAACTTTTGAATATAATCAAATGTGACACCAAAATGACATTCCCTTATTCTAGAATCTCTTTATTTCAATTCAACTACTATTCAGATATGTCCTATTAGATTGAATCATCCATGATTATTGGCAACATTCCAAGATAGCAAACATTAAACTAAAATTTTACAAAACAATTAAAAGTCCTTAAGGGTATTAAATATGAGATTCTCTGATCTTCAAGGTTTCACACAACAAAAAGTAAAGATCTATTCTTCTGTTACCCTTATTGTTTGAACAATGCACATATAGTATGCAACACATGCTATTGTATTACTCTCTTTTCTCATGGAGCATATGTATTTATTATTAGATATCAATACCATACAAATGATAGTTTAGATATTCCTAGTATCTATCTTGAGTCCACAACTATACTTGATTTCACATAATCAACCAAACTTTCATTTGGCATTTAAGACAAACAAAGTGAACTATGAGGTTATTCACTTTCGATCATAAATCTCAGTATCAAGTGGCCTCATCTTGATCCGTTATCAAGGTGATTCTATTTTAAACTTGGGCTCTCGATCTATAACTTAAAACTAATCTCATCTTCATGGTGCCAAACTATTAAAACAATTGCCTACGTGAGAAGGCTAATCATTTGTTCAACTTACCTTTCAAATCATATTGTATATGTACATATGCATATACATGTGTTCATGCTTTATAAAACAAAGTACTAAACTTTACTGGTATTAATTGTATTCAATATAAATAAACTCAAATGAAAAAAATCATAGATTGTTCACATGAAACGTCTTAATCGATACATCCATATCTATGCAGCTCTAGAGATTTCACGTGGCTATGAAAACATATCTTTAGGCATGCACTTTGTTAATGGATCTACAATTATCTTTGTGTAGAAATATACTTGTTGACTTTTTTTTTGTGCAACTATGTCTTTCATAAAATTATGCTTGGTATATTTACATTGGTCTTTAGGATTCATTTGTGAATGCAAGTACTGCTTGACTATCACAATTCACTAACATTGCATTAGGCTTATTTTTTTCAATTCTCAAATGATTTAAAAATCTCATAAGCCAAACAACTTCTTGCATTGCCATTGAAAATGCTACAAATTTAGCTTTCATTATATGTTGTATTATTCAATTCTTTGTCTTACTAATCCAAGATATAGCCCAATATTCAATAAGAAAAACATAACCAGAGGTAGATTTTTATGTCATTGAAATCTCTTTTCAATTGGCGTTCATATAGCCAATTAAATGTAGATCACTTTGTTGGTAACACAACAAATAATCCACTGTACCTTTACGATACCTTAATATTTTTTTCATAGCTTTTCAATAAGATTGATCTGGATTGGATTGATATCTACTTATCATGCTCACAGCATAGCATATGTTCGACCCTGTGCACATCATAATATACATAAGGCTTCCAATAACACTAGAGTAAGAAATTTTTGTCATTTGTTCCTTTACCTTGTGGAGTCCCACAACGCATTATTTAGCTCAAGCCTTCACCTTTTGCTATAAGACTATTAATTGGCTTGTAGTCTTGCATACTAAATCGTTTAAGAATTTTTTTAATATGTTACTCTTATGAAAGAGAATAGTTTTTTTGAAACGATCTCTTCTAATTTTTAAACAAAGTAAGTAAGTTGTTTCAAACCTGTCTTTTATTTCAAATTTAAGGACAACCAATTTTTACCATAATGAAATATTATTTACCATTTTTAGTCAACAGTATGTCATCCACATAGAGTGACAAGATTATAAGCTCATCTATAACTCTTTTGACATACACGCAGTGATATTCATTAATCATGATAAAATCATATAAAATTATCACTTGATGAATACTAATGTATTATTACTTGAAAGATTCTTTAAGAGCATAAAATGATCTTAATCATCTGCACACATTTTATTTTACTGTTGACCTCTGTCAATGAAACTTATAGGTCATTCCATATAAATTTTCTCTTCCAATTCTCTTTTTAGAAAGTTGCTCGTCATATCTATTTGATGTAACTCCAAATCTAAACATGTCATGGCTAGAATTGCATCATTTGGGTAGATCAATCAATTCACATACATTATTTGATCTTATACTCCACTTTTCTTCTTTCATTGCTTTATCCATTTTTCTTTTACCTTACTTCTAATTCTTATAAAACAAATTTAATAAATTCATAAACTTTAGTCATGCTCCTACTTGGATGAGATATTGTTGGTTATTGATCAAGAGTATGCATTAATTGATTTGTAACTTACCAAATCATTTGCATCCTTAATTTCATAAAGAGACAATTTTTCACTCATTTCACCTTTATTTTCAAAATTTTGTTTTTCAAAAAAATAACATTATGAGACTCAAAATTCAATTACACTCTCACTCAATTGTTCACTTATGAACACATATCCTTTTGGAATATTTAAAGTATCATACAAATATACTTTTTTTGTATTGTGGTCCTAAAACTTGCTATGTTAATGAACGAATTAAAAACTAAACAATACAGCCTCAAATTCATAAGTTATTGAGATTGGGTTTTCTACCAATTCATAATTCATAAAAAGTGGTTATAACTGACTTAGAGAATACTTAATTGAATATATAAATAGTTGATAACAATATTTCACCTCAAAAGTAATTTACAAACTCATTTAAGTCAAAATTGACCTAACCATTTTCAGAAGAGTTTTATTTCTTCTCTCTACAATACTGTTTTGATATGAATTCATTGGAATGGTTAACTATCTATTAGTTTCATTTTCATCACATATCTATTTGAACTAATTAGGTAAGTAATATCAACAATCATTTCTCAATGCCTTAATGCTTTTATCTAATTGATTTTTCATTAAGTACACATAATTTTCAAAGCACTTTAAAGCTTTAGACTTGTGAAAAATCAAATAGACAAAACTAAAAAGTGTGTTATCATTAATAAATGTGATAAAATATTAACCTTTAATGCGTGTCCTTACATACATTAAGACATAAATATCAGAATGAATCAATTGCAATGGAACTTCAACTTTAATTTCTTTATCAAATGATTTTCTTGCCAGTTTCTTTGTTAGATAATTTATACATAATTTGTTGATTAACCTTATCATATAAGGCATTGTAATCCCTCTTTTACTAATCTATCCATTCTTTGTTGACCTATATGGCTAAGCCTAGCATGCTAAATATTCATATTAATATTGACATAATAAAACTATTTAATAAACATCTAGATCCATAATAATTTATTTTAAAAAATAAATCCATATTAGTGTTATTAAAATTTGTAACAAATCCTAACAAAGAAGAATAGTGATAGAAGTTAAATTCCATCAAATATCAAGAACAAATAGTACATTAATAGGATGAGGCTTTTTTCACCTTACGCATTTAACTTATAGGTGTAAACTCCTTTTACTTCAATCATTTGATTGTTTCTTACATAAATATATTTTTCTCATGTCTCGTGCTACATGGTTTGTGGTTCATGAGTCTTTTTCATCTTTTTACATTCAAAAGCAAAATGACTCTCTTTATCATAACTAACATACTTGACTTTAGCTTTGTTCTTTTTAGATTGAGGTTAGGGACTATTCTCTTTGCCATTTTGATCACTCTTTGATCTTTTAGGAGCTTTATCTTTGTTCCTACCTTATGACTTATGCTAGAAGCCTATAGTTTCTTTTAAACATGTGTATGCCAAATACACATCAGCACTAGGCTTAGATACTTCTTATACGATTTTTCTCTAATTAAAGATGACAAGAAAATCATTAAGAGTCCTTACACTCTTATTATGGGTCAATTGTACCTTAATGTACTCTCAATTATGTGGCAAGGATCGAATTATAGTTTGAACCTCTTTTTCATCTGTCAGAGTGTGATTAACCTCCTTTTTAACCAAATTTTATTGTTAAGACACTCTTTATCTCTTTTAGCAATATCATATTACCTAAACTCACGTATGATATCATTTTTCATATTGTTTAGTAACATAATATGAGTAATGGAGTTTTCTCTATCTAGATTTTATAAGTTTTTGGTCCCTTTTGTGTATGACATATTCTTATACTTAGGCTCCACAAGGATAATGTTTAGAATTTCAAGAACCTCTTGTTCTTCTAACACATATTAGATTTTCATATTCTAGATTCCATAATTATCCTCATTTAGTAACTATATACTTAAAAAAAAAGTCATATTTAAACGATAATTCAATATTGAGAGACATATGCACTAATTAATGCCAAACATTGTACACATATATTTAGCCACAATGTCATAAATAAAATAATAACAATCATTCACATAAAAATGATTTTTTGTAACATCTATACGAGAAATTTCATAAATACATATAAGTCTCATAGTAATTAAAACATATTTTAAGCATTCTTGTGCTTTTCATCTTTTTAAAGTTAAATAAGAACTTAACCAAAAAAATTTTTAAACATTTTATTTCTTTAAAAAAAATTTTATTTTTCAATTTGCTGAAAAATCACTTATGATATTCGAATTTTCTAAGAAGGTATTCAAATGCCTATTAAAAAAATAGGTTAAAAATTGACATTTTGCTTAGTGCATTCCAATGCCTTGCTGAACATTCTAATGTTTGAGTTATAAAAATTGAAAACTCGATCCAAAATAATCGAAATGATAATGGCAACTTGTATTTGAATATTTCAAAACATTGATAACAACTTTTTACAACAAAATTACATAGTATTGTGTAATGCTTCCATAGATTTTCGAATACATTCCGATAAGAACTCAAGAACATGTTTATAATTTTAGTGTTTCAAAACAAACATTGAAACAATCAGGAATCAAGCCAACTTAATTTTGATACCAATGAAGGATAATCTGATAATATGATGAACAAGATCATATATTATTAATAACGTGAAAAACTTACTTGGTGCGGAAGCACAACAAAAGCATTTTTATGGAAGTGTTGCGAAAACGACGCTAACTTGATTCATTAGTCGAGAATAAGCTCACGCATTTGAAAATTGTCCATTATCCATAGTGTAAGTCCTTAAACACTGATGCAAGGGATTCCTCAAAGAGTTTCCTTCTTTATGTCAATCTTTTTCTTTTCCTCTCTTATTCTCTGTGTGACTTATCATATAGTTTTACATGACTAAAACTTATCTTATACTTAATTTGGATGAACATATTCACTTTTTTATTTTTCATCATGTCAAATGCTATGTCTTATTGAAAAAGGAAGAAACCACGACAACCATATGTTTCATCTTTTTCATACAATGGCTGAATGCCATTTTTTTTCTCCATTTGTTATGGCTGGTTACCATATTAAAGGAAGTGGGGAAGCATGGCAATTTATGTTCATAGTTTTAATTAAAAGAAAAAGGTAGTTTCCTTTTCTTGGTTATTTAATATAAGAATTTATCTTTCCATTATGGGCAAGTATTTCCTACAAAACCTGTATATATATTTTATTTAGAAGTGTCAAATGGGATAGGTGGCCCATGGCTCGACACGATTCAATACAAGGATGGCCCATTGTTAAATAATTAGGCTAAGCCAAGCACAGTATATATATATATATATATGTGTGTGTGTGTGTGTATGTGTGTGTGTGTGCCGTGCTGGGCTAGAAGTTTTTACACTCATGGGTTTGCACGACATGCCCGCTAAAGGTCAATGTTAGCACATGGCACGTAAACTATGTCATGCGATGTTGGCCATAATTGTTATAAATAGGCTTCTGGCCTTTGAGTGTATTCATGTTATTTTTTATATTCTAATGAAATTATATTTACTTTTTGATAATTTATAAAATAAAATTATATTAAATAAATTTACTTATTAAACATTTAAATTATTGATAGATAAATTATATCTAACTAGTTTGCGAATCGTTCGATGCACAAATTATTTTCATTTATGTAAATTTATGTGTATGAAAAAATTAATATTCTTTTTGAAATTATATGATCAAAATCTTCAAACTTATAATATATATAAAATAATTTATTTATGGTGACATGTCATGTAAAGATAAAATGCATTGCTTTAATCCAAAATAAAAGCTCTACTTGCAATTGTAATTTATGAAGATAAAAATTATATTTGAGATTTGTAAATTTTTTAAAAAATAAATTTATTTGCAATTGTAATTAGCATAATAACATTTCATCTAACTCCACAAATCAAGTTAGTTTAAAAAAAAACACTCAAGAAAAGGGTGCTTTAAATACACCACAAAATTTTAATATATACCCCATAAATTTTTTTTCAAAAATACTCACATACCAAATATCAAATTTAGCCTTTAGTAAATTAGAATAATACCCTTAAACTCTCATATATCTACCTTTTTTTACTTTTTTCCCTTTTTTCCATCTTTTTCTTCCTTTTTCATCTCTCTTTCTTATACATTAAACCTTAAATCTTTAAGACTAAAACCAAACTTTTGAAACCTTTGTTAAATCTTACAAATTGTGTAAGAATGGATTCAAAAATGATAAACAATAGTGGGGTAGATGACCTTAACATGGTGGAGTCTAACTTTTTTATGTTTTCGAAAATCCATTTTCAAGAATACAAAAAAAAAAATTTGGAAATGGATTTTCGAATAATATTGTGTATTTTTAGAATCCATTTTCGAAAACACAATGTAATTCTTAGACCATTTTCAAAAATTCATTTTCGAGAATACAATATAATTTTCAAAAAATAATTATCATAAATCCATTTTCAAAAATGCATTATAATTTTCTACAATCTTTATAGTTTTCTAAATGATTTTTTTAACATATTGTGATATGTAAATCAATTTGAAAATTGCATTGATAGAGTGGGATCAATCACTAGACAATGTAGATACTAGATATGATTGCACAGATTCATTTACTATGGAGGAGGTAAGATTATATTTATGAGATTTAATGTTATTGGAAGACATAGAAATATAGAATGTTAGTTTGTATAGACGTAACAAGTTAAAAATGTTGTGCAAGTGTTTTGTAGTAAAGAACTTTGATTTCATAGGCTAAACGTATTGGAAAAGATGAATGTTTTATGATTGTGATTAAAAACTTTGAGGTGGGAGGCTTGAAGAAACCTAGAATAAAATTGGCATGTAAACGAAGTGAAAAATACAAATAGCTAAAAAATAAGGGCAATGTAAAAGAAATGAAATGTAAGAGAATAGGGTGAGTTACATGGGATTAAGTTGGCAATGGGTGATGAATGAGGCGTGAAAGTAGTCTATGAAATTTACAATCATCTACCAGTATAACAATTAGAGAAACATTCATATGTGGGTTAATTAATTGAAAAAAAAAATTAATTGCTGATATGTCAAATAATATAGTTGAACCCAGAAACATATTATTAACCATAAAATAACATAACAAGAAGAATGTTAGCATTATAAAAACAACATACAATAAATGCAAAAAACACAATATATTAAGAAAGCTGACAAATCACAAATACAACAATTGATGAAAAAATTGAGTGATTGTAGATACCTAGAATGGCATAGGACTGACGAGTCAAGCAATAGTGTGAAAGACCTGTTCTGGGTTCATCATACTAGTGTAGAATTATTGCAAACCTTCTCATTAGTCTTGATTATGGATTGTACTTATAAAATGAATAGGTATCACATGCCATTACTTGAAATTATTGGTGTGACTTCCATTGAGATGACTTTTTCTATTATATTTATGTACATAGAGGTTGAGTGTTCTTAGAATTACTTTTGGGCATTGGATAAGTTAAAAGATTTGATACTTGCTAGTAAATTTTCTTATTACTAATAAAAAGTTGGCATTGATGAATGCCATAGATGTAGTGTTTTCGAGAACGATCAATCTTCTTTATAGATTGCATATTAATTGAAATATGTTAGCAAATTGTAAGAAATTTTTTAATAAAAGGAGAAATGAAAGGGATTCATGTCCAGTTAGAGTGTACTAGTGTATTCTTCTACCTATAATAAGTACAAAGATATCTGAGCTCATTAAAAATTGATTATCAAACTTATCCAAATGTCTTAAAGTATGTGAAAGATAAGTGGTTGGCAAAGTATAAGGATAGATTTATTGCTACTTGGATGAATAAAGAAATGCACTTTGGCATTACAACAAATTGGCAAGATTTATGTTACATTATTCAGATTATTTATGATTTTAATGTTTCATAGCAAATCATTAATATAACTTTATTATTTCATTTAGGGTCGAGAGTGCACATTTGAATTTAAAGAGGCAAGTTGAATCAACTTAGGGAGATTTTGAATCATTATAGAATATAGTCAACGCATTTATTGAGCTCTAATATACAGAGATCAATGCTTCATTTGAGTGAAGTCTTATTGTTGTCAAGCATAATTTTAAGCTTTTATTATTTAAAGAGTTATGAGATTTTGTATTTAGGAGCGTATTGAATATGATATTGATAAAGGTCAAATGAGCTACTTATGTTAGGATTGATGCAAATGCTTGTGATTGGGTAAGTAGAAGCACGTATAGATTACTTTGTACTCATAAAATTATAGAGCATATAAGGGTGAAAAGTTTAATTTTTTTATCTAAAGTGTATCTAGATTGGAAAAAGTTGGATTTAATGAAGTGCGAAGATAATGAAATATCTAAAGAGTTAACCATATAGTTCGAGGTTAATCGAATCATAAAATACTTCAATGAATGTGATAAGTTCGGTAAGTTGGCAATGAAAAGAAAGCTACGAGAACTTAGTGATCGATCTACAACTGCCTTGATGTCACCATTAGAGATGGCTAAGCTAAAAAGTTGTAGAGATATAAAAACATATACCTTTACACGACGTGACTCGTCACATTAACAGATATGTTATCAGCTTAGGATAGTATATCACCACTAACCATTGTAAATTCAATGAAATTGACAAAACATATCGATAAACTTCTTGTTAATCGATCCCATGGTAAATAAAAAATGCTATATTTGGAAAGTTTACCAATAGAGTTACATCTGTATATATAGATCATCATTGATGTTGAGGCAGATGGACATTATGATTTTTATTATGTTGCTAGGTTGCTTTGATTGGGATTAGATGGTTGGGTACAATGCGATGAGATTTAATTGAATAGCTTAATTGGTTTCAAGGCTATTATATGACTTTATATGGATCCATGGAGCGTGTTAAGAAATTGTTACAAGCCTTGTCATGTTTTAACATTTCAGCCTCATAATGATAAGTGGATGACATTACCTGATATTGGTCATTTGATTGCCTCCCTATATAATGTCGTGCTAGTACATGTCAGTTTGAGACAATATTTGATATATCTCCCTATTAGATCTGTATCACTGCACCATTGAAGCACAGATTAATTATGATTGGATTTGTTAATGATTATCATTTTATGTAGATATTGTTAATTAGCGTTGTCATTTACTATTTGTATTTATTGTTCCTGTTTTAGTTAATGACATTATATAAATAACATTCATATTGCATGTAGGAGTTAATAAAGCCATTATCACCAACATCTCAAATTGCATGCAATTGGCATAAGATTCAATACAATTATGCTTGAGGGTGAGAGATTCCATATGTACCTCACATTGAAGATTTCAAGTTGTTGTTTAGTTTAAATTTTGATATGGCTATTCAAAAAACAATAAACATTGATTGAATATCTTTTTGTAATAATTTTTAACAGTTTATATTAATGTTTATGGTTTATATTTGTTTGTGCTTTACATATTGAATATGTTATCCAATTGACGATTGTCTTATTTGATATTTTATGTAATGGGATGTGTCATATTGAAGAGGTAATAATCTAATAAATATTTGATAAATAGAACCTAAATATAAACAAAATGAAATAAATATAAAATCAATATTAGTACATGCTAATAATAAAAAATTAGTATCAATCCCTATCCCTTGATTCTTCCTTGGCCTTTTGTTTCACATATATAAACGTGGTATAAGAGAAGTGGGTTTTGCTATCTATGTGAAAGTCTCTGGTAGGGGTGATACTATTATTTCTGCAAGGGAAAACCAGGCAAAGATGATGATATGGCCAATGCTGCTAGTGGTGGAGATGGTGTAGATGCAATCAGGTTAAAAGTTACCGATACAACATACATAAGAGGGCTAGGAGGTGTCGATGTCGATGGGATTGTGGATGGAGTAGGCACGAGTGACCTAGGTCTAGACGGTTTGAATGTATGAACTGATGGTGTAAAAGTCAATATCGATCTAAACAGAATGCTGTTGCCTGTAATAGTATGGTCAAACTTGTCTAATATGGCTCGTACTCAGATAATGGCATCTCTACAATAGTTAATGCTCTGACTAAATTCATCAACCAATATTTGATTAACAAAAAATAAAACAGCTGAGCTCTACAACAAAAATATTAATAACATTATTAGTATTGCTATTATATAATTAAAATTAACCAATTAATAAAAAAATCTTAAAATGATAAAATTTATAACTTACTGAATCACTCATATTTGTAATGTTAATTGGCTAAGGCCGAAATCTAGATCGATGCTTTGAATTTTGAATTTAAGGGTATGAAATGATTATGAATCAAGTATCATAGTTGGATGAACACTTTTTCGACCTTTGACATCTCTGACCTTGATGCTCAACCAGCATAACATGCATACCCTATCTATCCCAATACTAGTGCAAAAAGTTATATGTAATATTATACTAATTGGATGATGCTTCTCAATCAGAAAGGGACAGGGCCAATGGTCTAAGAGGAATAGTTTGTACAAAGCCAAATTATCATTTAAACTTCTTTGAAAGATACGATTTTATGACTGCTCGACACATGAAACATCTAGTAAAAAAGGCCACATCGGATAATAGATGTGCCTCTCGCTTATCGACGTATGGCTCATAGTACATCTCAGATATTGTCAAACCATCCAAGCACTTCCATAATGCTTGTAATGTATCAGTATAAGCGTGAGCCTTTCATCATTGAGTACGTGGTAGAGTGGCTACGTATGTTAAATTGGTGACTGGTTCCAAAGATGAAAAGTGCTCGTAAATCTATGTTTATAAAAAATACATAAGTAATCTTTAAATAGATAATCATATATATTAATAATAATAAATACATCAAATAATTATAATATTTTATGAGTAATTATAAATATATACCTAAAAAAGTGTTAGATATCCGAAAATCTGATGCATATCAGCTTTGCTTGCAATGCCAAGCAGCTTATACAAGTAAATGAGACTAACTATCCTCAAAGTATAGCTACATCTGACAATGAGATCCTCTATTAGAGGTAAGTACATTATTGAGACTATTATCACAGTTTTGTCACTAAATAGTATACACTCTAGCAAATTTAGTAGAAAAGCCCAATATGCACAAGCAATCATCTTATCATTTGATGCATTAGTGACATGTTAGAAGGTATTACGCAACTAAGCTAGTCGAATAGTAGATCCCTTAACCCGTTTGGTCCAATTTCGTCTCTAACTGGCTTATAAAAAACTCCAAAGCAACCATGCCAATATTTGCCTTAAGTATCATCAAATGATTCACTAAAACTATGGTCCTAGTGATCGATATGTATAAAAAAATGAACACATCATCTAACATGATAGTCATCTTATTAAATAACATATGAAATGTATTAGTCTTCAATTGCCACCTCTTAACAAAAGCGGAGACTATTGTGTTGTTTGATGGCATGATAGGTGAAGTCGATGAATAAGAATAACACCGACTGGTCAACATGGGCTCGAATCATGTTGCGTGTATCTTTTAGATGCCATTGATGTAACTTTGGCCTGTGGTTAATCAATTTCAACGTATCTCGCTCCTACAGCAATAACAACAACAACAATAAAAATAAGATTAACAACATACATAATAAAATCAATAATAATAATCAACCAAGGCACTATAAAGACATAAACTGACATGATTTATATTATATGATTTGAGTGATTACTTGACCATTCCAAATTTGGAATGCAACATGATAAGCGAAACTTAATACACTTAAGGTATTAATCAAACTTCCTAGAAAAAAGTCCACCTGATGCTTATCTATGGTGGAAATGAAAGGCTCAGCATGAAGAATGTCATCGATTGTCTAGTCTTTCGACTCATCGTCCCAACTACTCATCTTTTCCTCTAGGATATAGTCGAACACTTTTAACTAGGATCGCCATTAGCTACGGTACCTCTGCCTCATGCAGGAATATCTCTTTCTTAGGTACATCTATATTTGTAACAAAAATAACTAACTCATTAAGCTTAGATAATATATTTAACAAACTTTCATAAATGAAAAATGAAAACATGTTAAATATCAAGTTAAGGCTTTCATAAATGAAAATATGGATTGATTTGAATAGCACAGGGGATCGATCCTCACAGAAAACAAGAAAATGGACTTAAAGGCTTATTAGAAATGAATTTTTAAAAAGCCTTAAATCTTTTTGAAAATCCATTTTTGAAAAGCTTGAATTCATCTTAAATTCTACCGTAAACCATAACCTACATTCACATGTATTTAAACTAAATTTCAACCAAATCAATAGAAAACAGCTAGAAATCTAACCTTTAATTAGTGGAAAACTAAACATTACTGGTGATTTGGTGTTAGTTTGATGAATTTAAGGTTTTTTTTTTTTTTTTTTGATTGAAATGTGAAGAGAGAATAAATGAATGAAATGGTAGGAAGACAAAATGAAAATTAAAGGGTGGGATGTATTTAGTAAAAATAAGATATTTAATTTTGAATTTGTGGTGTATTTAGTATGTGGTATATAGAGTTAAAAAAATGGTGTAAATAGAATTTCCTTCCAAAAATCAAACAACGGTAAAATATTTAATTTCATTGTTTTGTTTCAAAATAAGTAACGACAATTTGCTATTAACAAACAAACAATAAAATTATTTAATTTCATTGCTTTTAATTAACAATGGTTACTTTTTTCTACATGTATAAATACCTTCTAATCTTTTACAATTTTTGTCAAACAAATCATCTTCCATTTTCTCAACCTCTCTAAATTTCTCTACCACTGACGTTTTCATCAATCTCTTAAAGTTGCTTAGTCACTTTTCATTTTGTTTGGTTTTTTATGTTAACCTTTCTTAGTTTACTCAATTTCCTTAAGTTAAGATATCAAATAACAAGTAAAGTGAAAAGGTATGCCTAAGAAAAAAGGCACTTTCAATAAAACGATTATGCCATTTTGGTAATAATATTATATTTATTTTTATTATGCTATATTGGTTATTTTATTTTGTTACAGTGATAATTTTATTTTATAATTTAAAGAGTAAATAGTACCCGTGATCCTTAAATTTTGGGCCAAATTCTATCTTGGTCCCTAAACTTTAAAAATTCTAATTGAGTCTTTAATTGTCTAAACATGTAGCAATATAGTCCTTTCATTTGCTGAACCATCTAAATTAAAAAAAAATCAAATGTGGCATGACACAAATCTAGCGTGGCATGACACATACCTTTACAAAGTTGTATAATGTGTAAGGTTAATATTCTATCCTTAATTTTAAGCAAAAGAATTCTCAGACTAAAGAGGAATCGAACAATTGGAAAGACAAACAATAAACAATTAAAGACAGAAGCAATCAAGCACATATCAAGTAATACACAGGGGAAGCAATTTGGCAATACGCATTCAAGCAATTCTATAGCAAATTCAATTAGCTTCCAAACAAAAAATCCATCAAACTATACCTAAAAACCCGTTAAAAATTACAACCCAATCAATCCACAATCTCCAATTTAGCAGAAATCCACAACACCAGCAAGCAAACCCAAAATCATCCATACTTACAACCCATAAGTAACTACACCTAATAATTGACCCTTAGCTAAACCAGTTTATAGAAAATCAAAAGCTTTAACCTAAAAAATAGAACCCATTAAGATTAAACAAAAGTCAAACATAAAAAGAGAGATATCACAAAAGAAGTGTCAAACAGCAAAATTTTTCAGAGTTTGGTGGTTTTGTTTGGGTTTTCAAAATAAAAAAAGAAAGGCCAAATTCGTTGAGATTTGGGTTGTAGCTAGGTCTTGATCAGTGAAGAGAATAAAAGATTCAAAAAAAGTTTCTAGCATAAACACAGAGACTGACAATTGTCACTAGTGAGATCAATGGTTGGCAATAGAAGTAGTGGACAATTTCATGGTGGTAGGTGCTGGCTTTTGGGTTAGTACTGTTGATATTAATTAGGTTTGAAGAAGAGGAATTTAGATAGAGATTGGACAAAAAAGAGAAGCTTAAAATGAAAAATAGAAGCTGCTGACTTTGAAGTTTTTTACTCTATACAAATAGTATTGTTTAGGGTTGAAGAGATAGGGCCACACCCATTCAATCCACGTGGAAGGCCCACAATACATATGTCCTTGATTGTAAAGTTACATGTCATGTCACACTAGATTTTTTGTCAATATTAGACAGTATAGTAGACTGAGGGAATATATTGATACACATTTTGACAATTGAAGACTTAATTAAAACTTTTTAAAATTTAGAAATCAATATAGAATTTGACCCAAAATTTAAGGACCACATGTGCTATTTACTCTAATTTAAATTTATCACTTGTTTATTTTATTTTTACAATATCATCATGAGTAGTTCATCTTAAAAATTTTGACTTTATGCATGATTTATATTTTAATGATACTTTCAAGTCACAATTTGATAGTTCTACTCTTTTTTTCGAATCACGTGATGATATAGCAAAACATAATGATAAAGAAATAATTAATTAAATTGGTGCTAAAGAAAAGCATTGTAAGAAAAGAATAAGTGATATATAGAATTTATTTAAAATAGAAGGGGTTGAAGGTAAAAGGACAAGAGCTATATGTAAGAAATGTAAAAAGATTTTAATTGTAAAAAATATGAAGGATTGGTTATTTGAAAAGACATAAGGAAAAACATGAGGCTACATCTGTCGCTTCTAATGATCCCATACAAATTACAATTAGTCCACGCCCTAATGGTTCTTTAGCTGCATTTTATTTTTCATAAGATAAATGATGTAATCAATTAGCTAGATTTATAGTGTGACTGAAGAACCATTTGATTTTACAGATGATGAACGTTTTAATGATTTAATTAGAAATAATATACTATCCAATTATGAAATAGTATACTATCCAATTGTAAAATAGTTTCAAGAAATACTATTAGATCATATGCTTTTAAAATATTTTTTTCTTATAATAAAATTTAATGTGTAGTTAATATAAAATTTCCTCTAGAATTTCACTTACTTCTGATATATGAACTAGTCGGCAAAATCTTAGTTACATGTGTATTACTGGGCATTGGATAGATAATGATTGGAATATAGAAAAAAGAGTTTTAAGTTTTAAACACATTGAACATAGACATATTAGAATCGATGATTGCTAATGCAAATTCTAAAATTGTGAAAGAATATCATATTGAAAACAATTTTTTTTTATTTTATTTGATAAACTAGCAACAATAATGTAGCAATTGAACTTTTAAAATCTAATTTAAAATAAATTTTAAATGGTAAACTATTTCACATTAGATGTGCAGGTCATATTTTAAAATTATGTGTTCAATAAGGTTTAAATCATATTCACAATCATATTTCAAAAATTCAAGATTGTGTTCAACTTTTGCATTTTAGTGCCAGATTTCAAGAATTTAAAAAATTGTGTTTGACACATAAGAAGAAAGTTAGAAAAATGAAATTGGATGTTCCACATAGGTGGAATTCTACTTATGAAATGTTGCTTGTTACAATAGAACTTAAAGATATTCTTACTATGTTTTACAACGAAAGGATGCATGAATCAAGTCATATAACTTTTGCTAAATGGGATCTAAGTATTTTGATTTGCAACTTTTTAGAAACATTTTATAAAACTATTCAAAGTTTTTGAAGTGTCTACTATCCAACTTTATGCATTTTTCTTAACAGACTTTGGGAAATTAGTACATGTTTTTCATCATTTAGAAAAGCATGAATGTTTCAACTTATTTTGTGTTGGTATGGGATTTAAATTACAAAAATATTGGCAAAATCTCTTACTTGTAAGTTGTTTGGCTGTAATCATGGATCCTATAATAAAATTAGCTTGTATAGAATTATTTATAAACTCATATTATAAAAATATGCAAAATTTTATTGACATTGATAGTGTTAAAAAATTCATTCATCAAACTTTGTGTTCTATGTATACATTATATGATTCCTTATATGGTAATGGTAAAAAATAAATTCAAAATTAACCTTCCATTAGTACTAAAAACAAAGAAGCTTTTTCATGGAATTTTCTAGAACAAAATCTAGTAAATCAATGTAGTAGTAGTATTTTTACTTTTACTTCTGATATTAGTTTTTACATTGAACTTCAATTTTATTGGCAAAATAAAACTTTTATCACTTGCAGATGATGAAGTGGAGATTTTTGATCTTTTGGTCTGGAGGATAAAACTACCAAAGTAAATGGCCAATATTTTCCAACATGGCATGTGATTTACTAAGCCCATCCACATTCATAATTGCTTTAAATCAAAATCATGTTTTAGTGCAAGTGTTAGAGTTATTGATGAAAGAAGGACCGAAATGAGAGCAGATACTATTGAATGTGCATATTATTTAATGATTGGTTAGATGGAGAAGTTCGAATACAAAACAAAACGTATTATATGAGTGAAGCATTAGATGATGAGAATGAAAAATAAAATAATAATCTTGTATCTTATAATATATTTTTTGTGTACATGTGTTTTTTTTTTAAATATTTGGATTGTAATTTCAATATCTTTATTTAGTAGATTTTATTATCTATCTCCATAGATGGAGACATTTTGTCGAATCATGTAAATTATTTGTCCTTTTTTCATTTCATTTTGTATTGATTTATTTTTCACATGTTATTTATAATAATTATAGGTGATTTTTTTAAATTAATTAAAATGTTGAAAAAATACTAATGGGTTATGCTTGGCTTAACTCGATATGAAAAACAGTGTTGTGCTTGGCATGGCACGACCCATAAAAATTATGAGCCATATGCTATGCTGGATCATACCCTTAATTTTTATGAGTTGTACCAATATGGCATGTTAAAAAATAATGTTAGATTAACATGATCCATTAATATAGAGATTAATATTTAAATGAATTGTGCTAATCCAACATGTTTCATTTGATAACTCTAATTTTACTGTATCCATATGAGCTCCCAAGAAAAAGAGAATTTTATTTACATTCTCATTTTTTCTTTATACACTTCACTATTAAATACACCTTAAATTCAAACTTAAATTTTTTATTTCTACTAAATAAACCCCACACCTCATTTTTCTATTTTCCTTTTTTACCATTTCATTCTTTCATTCTCTCTTCAATTTCAATAAAAAAAATTTTATATCCATCAAACTTACCTTAAATCATCTGTATTTTGAGTTTTACATTGATTAAAGATAAGATTTTTAATTTGTTTTCAATTGATTTAGTTGAAATTTAATTAAAATGCATCTGAACATAAATTAGGGTTTATGATAGAATTTATGTGAGATTGAACATTTCAAAAATAGATTTTCAAGAAGTCTTAAAATTTTTCGAAAATCTAAAAACTTAAAAGTTTTTCGAAAATTTATTTTTGATAAATCATAAAGCTTTTCAAAAATTCAAAAGTTCAAAAGTTTATTGAAATCTATTTTCGAGAAAATAGATTTTGAACTTTTCAAAAATTTATTTTTAAGAATTTTTATCATTTACTAAAAGTTAAATTTAGTATTTAATATATGGGTATTTAAAAAAAAAAAATTGTGAAACGTATATAGAAAATTTTGGGTGTATTTATAAGCCCCGATAAAAAGTAGAAAATACAGAAAATTACTGAAATTTCAAAAATAACCATTTCCCAAATAAAGACCGTGGAAAGACTTTTGTTTCTCCCACTCAGTCTCGACCACCTGGTGATCTTTCCCTGTCGTCGCTTCTCTTCACTGTAATAAATCACCAAATAGAATCAAACAAAAAAAAAAGTAAAAGAAAATCTTTCTCCAATTTCCCCCATTTCTTTTTTCTCTTCTCTTCATTAGCTTCAAATTTAGCTCTCAATTTCATAGGCATGACTGTCCTGACCCCTGCCCCCGTCGATGTACCCTCTATCTCTATTTCTTTTTTAATTCTTTTATAAAAAGTTTCTTTTGATTGATTGATTGATTGATGCCTTTGGTGGTTTTTGGGGTTCCTTTTTCTTCAATTTTGATTTCTTTATGGATCCGACTCCATCTGATTTAATTATTTTTGGAATTTTTATCTTGATTTTTCAGCAACAAGAAGATGAGGAAATGCTCGTCCCACACTCTGATTTGACCGACAATCACCAGCCCATGGAAGGTGACTTTTTTCTTTTTAAATAATTCTTTTAAGAAATTTACTTCTTTGAATCGGTTGGGGGAAAATCTACTTAATTTTTTGGGGCACCGAAAAGAGATGGTTTAATTTGATTGTGATCGTTATGATTTATGTCTTAATTGTTAGTTGTAGCGCAAGCCGAGACTGCGAATACTGTGGACAATCAAACTGTGGAGGATCCTTCTTCATCAAGATTTACTTGGAGGATTGATAACTTCTCTAGGTTAAACACTAAGAAGCATTATTCCGAAGTATTTGTCGTCGGTGGTTATAAATGGTATATTTCTCATTCCCTTCTTGTTGCCAGTACTACCGTTCTTTCTTTCTATTTTTGACGATAGCTATTGATGATTGATACTTTTGGTTTGAATTCCTTAGGCGAATACTGATATTTCCTAAAGGAAACAATGCGGATCATTTGTCTACGTATTTGGATGTTGCTGACTCGGCAAGTTTACCCTATGGGTGGAGTAGATATGCACAGTTCAGTTTGGCGGTAGTTAATCAAATTCATAATAAATATTCCATCAGAAAAGGTACTATCCTTTCAGTAGAATATCTATACACTTACTATTATGTATTTTTTGCAAATTTTTTTTTATGGTATAACATCAACAAAGTTTTTTGCTGGGTTTAGATAGCTTGTATCATGGTTGGAGAAAAACGTTGATTTAGGCTTGTATAGGAAGTCACATCAGTTTTGTTTGTCGTGATCAATACAAGAATATCACTCATTTGTGATCATGTCAAAGATTTATGCTTTTGTGACCCTTTGTTGAGCAGTCTAATATGGGTTTGATGCAATGAAAGGCAGGTTATCTATGGTTACTTCTCAGATGTAAAAGAAATGTGACATGTTTATGACACCGTATGTTTCAATATGGAGTTCTTGATATCTTTGACATTTCTGATTATTAAGAGAGATGACTTCTTTTGGCCAAGAATAAGGTTTTTGAATTTTAGAAGATAATCTCAGCATGGTTATTCGAAACTTGATCTTTGGTAAAATCCCCTTTTTTTCCTAGTGAACATAATGCTCTTCTTGCATTTATAGCATTTGAGCAATGTTCAATTCATTCTTTCATTCTCTCTCTCACTCTCTTAAATTATACATGGCTCACTACGGGTAGGTGTTGGTAATATGTTCTACTGTTATTATTATTATTATCATTTTTTTACAATCTTTCTTTTGGTAACTTGATGTGGATTTTGTCATAACATTGGAAATAATAATGTTAAGCTTATTAAATTTGCACTTATCTTATCTGACTTGGATTTTGCAGACACACAGCACCAGTTTAATGCACGAGAAAGTGATTGGGGTTTTACATCCTTTATGCCCCTTGGCGAGTTATATGATCCTTGCAGAGGGTATCTTGTAAGTGACACTGTGATTGTTGAAGCAGAGGTTGTTGTCCGCAGAATTGTGGATTACTGGACGTATGACTCAAAAAAGGAAACTGGTTATGTGGGACTTAAGAATCAAGGAGCGACATGTTACATGAACTCTCTGCTCCAAACTCTGTATCACGTTCCTTACTTTAGGAAGGTAATTGATGATGCTTCATATCTTGTTGAACTTATGTGTTTTTATTAGTTTAGTATCGCTGATGCATCAGATGTTACATTTCAGGCAGTGTATCATATGCCTACAACTGAGAATGATATGCCATCTGGAAGCATCCCTCTTGCTCTGCAGAGTTTATTTTACAAACTCCAGTACAGTGACAGCAGTGTTGCAACAAAAGAGCTGACCAAATCTTTTGGATGGGACACATATGATTCTTTCATGCAGCATGATGTTCAAGAACTTAATAGGGTTCTGTGTGAAAAACTTGAAGATAAAATGAAAGTGAGAAGCTTCAATGGTTTTTCATCATGAGTTTATTCTAATGTGAAACCAAAGTTAAAATTTTGATTGTTTGTTTTATGCCACCAGGGAACTGTTGTGGAGGGCACCATACAGCAGTTGTTTGAGGGGCACCATATGAACTACATTGAGTGCATCAATGTGGATTACAAATCTACAAGGAAGGAGTCATTTTATGGTACCTGTATCAGAAATGACTGGTTTGGGGTTTTTTGAGTATTATTCACTGTGTGATGCTAATTTATTTTTGCCTCTACCAGACCTCCAGCTTGATGTTAAAGGCTGCCGTGATGTCTATGCTTCTTTTGACAAGTATGTAGAAGTTGAACGTCTTGAAGGTGATAACAAATATCATGCTGAACAATATGGATTGCAGGTAAGCTTCTATTGTATTTTGAGAAATGCAAATGGCTGACTTGATTCTTATTGATGTTGACAATGAGCATGAATAAAATGGATCTAGAATTTCATCAATCAATTTTCATGGTTCTAAGAGAATTCCAGTAGGTCGGTCTCTGCATAATCCACAAATCATTTGATTACTAGCAATTTTGCCTTTAGAGGGCCTTTGTTTCGGGGGAATATGAGATTTTCCCTTGGAGTCTTGCTTGTGGGTATCTGATTACTAGCAATTTTGCCATTAGAGGGCGTTTCCTTGAATAGAAACGCTGTAATTGCCAATAATAAGCCAATTAATGACACTATAACCCATTAATGATAAGCCAATTAATGCGCTGAGAAACCAATTACTGCATTTCTCTTAAAGGAAACCCAGCAATGTTCTTTGTAATTTTTTTAAAACATGTAGAAAATTCAATTACTGTGTTTCGTTAAAGATAAACATGGTAATTGATCATTGTAGTTTAAAAAAGAAAATCAAATATTGCGTTTCTTTGAAAATAAATACATTAATTATTCATTATAATTTTTTAAAAATAATCAATTACTGCATTGATTTGGTTATAAACGCAGTAATTATACATTGTAATTTTATTAAAATAATCAATTATTGTGTTTCTTTGAAAATAAACGCATTATTTTTCGATTATTTTTATTTGATAAATTGTTGTTTTTGTTATGTAGTGAAGGATATTATAGTAAAAAGTACATGATTAAGTAATTTTAGATTCTCCTCAACCAAACACAGGAACCTAAAAACGAGATGCCATGAAAATTCACACTTTCCTGGAGATTACATTTTCCCTTGGAATCTAAGATTCTGCGAATCAAATGCCCCCTTAGTTAGATCATTATTCATTAGTACAAGAGCTGCATAAGATGCTGCTATTTTTGCCAGTACAAACAAATGTATGTGTGGCTGTTTGTCCTGTTTTGAGAAAATGTTGTGTTTTGCAATAGCTAGAACTGAATGGCTTTGGCTATTTTCTTTTGACACATTCATTGCTTTATATCCGATTTTGTGTTACTTCTTTTCCCGCTTAAAGGACTGCATTTTGAACTTTGGATGATCATTATTTCAGGATGCTAAGAAAGGTGTATTGTTCATTGACTTCCCTCCAGTCCTTCAACTTCAGCTTAAACGATTTGAATATGATTTTATGCGAGACACCATGGTCAAGGTGAGCAGTTATAACATCTTAGCTTTCTGTGGTTCTTTTAATCTATGATGCATATTCAGTCCAGGGGCCTCAATTATTAGTGCTTGATAAATTTCAATAATTTCCTTTTTAAAGAAGTATAGAAACCATCAGTTCTAGTCTTTCAAAAAAAAAAAGAAACCATTAGTTCTATGTTCTGGTTTAATTTTTGTTATACTCAAATATTGTTGCAAATAATAACCAATTTCTTGAGCTCTAAAATTGGTTGTTATGTTATGTGCTAGTTTTGACTATAAAAATAACAAAACTTATAAAAACGATTTTAGAATATTTTTTGGATTGGGGAGGGGGGGTTCAAACCCACTCTTCTGGCACAATGTGAGGATTAGTTATCTTCAGCTTGATGTTAAAGGCTGTTGTGATGTGATGCTAATTTGTTGGGTGCTGTGGAGGGGGTTCTCTGTGAAAACCTCCTTCATAGACTTTGGTGGTCTCTTCGTTTTCTTTAGAAAACAGAAATGCAATGACTAGTTTGCTTCTTTATTCTTGTGCCTTTTAGTACTGTGGATTCTATTTATTAATAAACACTTAAAGGAGGCACTATCATAACTGCTTGATGTCTCATTCGACTTGTGATGACATTCCTTATCTCAATGAGACTGCAAGTTCTGTCATCGTTTTTTTTTTGTTTGCATATTTGCATTACATGATTCTTTTGCCTAGTTTTATTGATTTATGCTAATGATTGTTAAGTGTGTTGTCTTTATCATGGATTCAAATGGTAAAACTAATAATTTCCACTCATTTTGTAGATTAATGACCGCTATGAGTTCCCTTTGCAACTTGACCTTGACCGAGATGATGGCAAATACTTATCACCAGAAGCTGATAGGACCGTTCGCAATCTTTACACGCTTCACAGGTACCTATAGCATTAAGCATTCTTCCCGTCTCAGCTGTGTTCTTTCCTTCCATGTGCTGATCATCGGTAGCTATAATAGTTTGCTCTTGATGGATGGTTGAAGGGTAATCAAATTTAGATATACCTTGCCATTTTCTTTTATTTTGTATTTAATAATCTACATGGTGGAAATAATTTCTAGACGTTTCTATAACATCTTTGATATCTTTTATATATATTTTCTGAATTTTTATTATTAGTCATATAAAAACAAACTAAATCTTTTAAACTACTGGCTTTATTGTAAGAAAAATTGTATACTCAGATTCCTTTTCTGGACTCATATAAAGAAGGGGTGAAAATGGATATTTTCAGGCATTATGGCTATGTTAGGAACTAGGGTGAGGGTTGGAAATCAATTAGGGCTTGATTTAGTTGAGATTTGATCTCAAAGAGGGCTGGACAGTGGAAAGTCATGGAAGTGTTCCTAGAATTTTCATTTTTGCAGTAGCATTTGAAAGAGCAAATTATGCCTGTTGTTTTAAAGCGGTGAACGGTAGTCTGAAACACTATAGAAAGAGAAGAAGAGAATAATACGTAATATTACTAAATCACAATATTCCTGGAGAACTGAAAATGATTCATATCCTTAATAAAATTCAACTCTGCCAAGTTTGGTCCATACAAAGAAATATAGAGAAGAAAACACTTATTTGTCCACTTGGATTAGGGTTTATTAAGTGATCAAACTAAGGTGCTGTTTGATAATTGAATAAATTAAACACTGAAAAATTAAGTATTGAATTTTTAGTTGTGAAAAATTTAAATACTAAATTTATGATATAAAAGTTGTTTGGTTTGTTACCGAAAATTAAATGTTTAGTAGATTTTTATTTGTTTTTTTTTTAAATACGATTTTATAATTTTTTTAATTAGTAAAAGTTAAAACAAAAAAATAAACAGTTAAAATGAAAGAATATATGATTAATATAATTAAACAATATTTTTCTTGAATGAGATTGACATAACGTATTAAGTAGCTAAAAGCTACTTAGCATTTTCAACACTTTTTCATTGAAAATCTTTAATCAAGTGTTTTTTAAAAATGATTTATCAAACAAATTGAAAAAATAAAACCATTGAAAATTAAAAGAAAATTTTCAATAGTTTATCAAGCACATCCTAGGTATAAAATCCAACTAATATAAACTAAAAACTGCTTTAAAGCCTAAATATGTAAAACTAAATGCAAAATGAGACCCAATAGATGGGGACTTAATGCCCGCTACAGTCTGGAAGGTAATTACCAATATTCCTCTGGACACCAAGACTCTGAAGTTGATAAATTACTTTTCTAAAGTCTTATTAACTACCTAGGAGATCTTGGACTCAAATAGTCTTCATTGTTAATAAGGAACCCCTTCCAAAGATGATTATATAATTGAACCTAGCTATTGTGTGCTAACATTGTTGTATTCTGAATAGAGGCATCGTACATGCGTGACGAAAAGGCAAGAGAATGCTGATTCTGTGTTACATTTCCCTAAGACAGTTCTCAACAATTGTACCTTTTTTTTTCAAATTGCCTACTTTTGGATTGTGAGGAAAAATAAATGACAAGCTTACAAACAAACCATGTACTTGGATTCACTAATGATGCTAGAACATGGTATATGCACACCTGTGGAAGTTGCATTGATGCACAGTTCTTGTGGACATATTACTTTATGTTTCTTTGATGCTCATAATAATGCCTGGTGCTTATGAGTTTGTTTACAGTGTCCTTGTTCACAGTGGCGGAGTGCATGGTGGACATTATTATGCATTTATAAGGCCGACTCTTTCTGATCAATGGTATGGATCATCCTGTGAAGTATCTCTGTGGGGTGTGTTTGTATGCTTGCTACAATTACTTGTTCCTGGAGAGTTTTAAGCTATTTTAAGCAGAGAATTCGCTTTTTGAAGTTTTTGAAATAACTGGAAATGTACATGTGGCCTTGATGGGCAGAGTCTACATTTGGCCAATTTTTAATCATTTTCTTTTTGGTGGAGTAACAATTGACAGATATGGTGGTGGCAGTGAAACATTCTAGTGTGAATCACTTGGAATTTTTACCAATTGCTACAGTTAAATTGTAGCATAAAAATTATCGTAAGCAAAAAAAATGTGATATAGGTTTTTAATCAATTATTGTTAAAAAAAGAATGGACTGTTAAATTCTTAGGCTACTGCATGATCATTAAATTAGCCAATGCTGCTTGTATTTAAGGTGCCGTGTTTACAGCTTACATATGCCAGCTGTGCAAAGGATCCTGGACGGGTGAAAGTATTACTTTTTTCATGTACCAAAATTGTGTGCATTTCAGGTATAAATTTGATGATGAAAGAGTAACCAAAGAAGATATGAAAAGGGCATTAGAGGAGCAGTATGGTGGTGAAGAAGAGGTACTGTTTTTTGAGCACTTTTTTTTTTTTAGAATTTTTTGTGTTCAGCTTTTCTGCTTTTAACTATTTGTATCTTCAGGGTTATGATCTTAACAAATTTTCCTTGCTTGTGATGTAACAGTTACCACCGACAAATCCAGGATTCAATAATATTCCTTTTAAATTTACCAAATATTCAAATGCATACATGCTGGTGTATATACGTGAGAGTGACAAAGACAAGATAGTATGTAATGTGGATGAGAAGGATATTGCCGAACATCTTAGGGTAAGATGCTATTGTTATTATATTTAGAGCTGCAAATGAGCTGAGTTAAGAGAAGTGGTAGGCAGGGAACTAGGCTTGAAAAAGTAATAAGCTCCTAACTAGGGTTGAGCTCGGCTTGTTTATGGCACCAATGATCCTAAAAGGCATTGAGTAATCAGATTTCAAGTAGTTTGTCAACTAGAAGTAGACCAGCTTATTAAATAGAATGGTATTCCTCTCAAGCTTGGCTTGAAGAAATCAACGAGCTTCAATATGATTGTCTCTTGAGTTGCTTTATCAAGATCAATCACAAATGAGCTTCTTATCAAGCTGATTTCAAGCTGAGGTTGAGTAGTCTATTTTGTCTTAAGAGTTATACTTGTATCTAAATGTCATTATTTCTGACCCCTTCCTTCCTTTCTTCAAATCTAATATTGAATATTTTTTATAATTTTTCCCAGGAGAGGTTGAAGAAAGAACAAGAAGAAAAGGAACATAAAAAGAAAGAGAAGGCAGAGGCACACCTTTACACTATTATAAAGGTTGTTGGAGTCATTAATTTAGTGATTAATTTGAGCATTATTGAGCATTCTTTCTTACAGCTATATGGTTGTTCTAGGTTGCACGAGATGATGATCTTGCAGAGCAGATTGGGAAAGATATATATTTTGATCTTGTGGATCATGATAAAGTCAGGAGCTTCCGTATTCAGAAGCAGATGACTTTCAGTGTGTTTAAGGTATGACAAATAGACAAAAATGTTTTGCTTTCTGTTTGTTAGTTGATGCTTAATGATAATAATCTTTTTTTTTTTTTAATTATTGGTTTCTTCACCAAATTGGTACTTTATTTTTCTGATCTTCCTCTTGATTACTACCATTAAATGATGTTTCATTAATCATTTCAAGTCGAAAGTTATGTGAAATCTGTAAGTTATCTTCTTGCTGTTGTATTTGGTGGTTCATGTTGGTAGTTGGCAATATCTTCATGATTTTGTTCATGATTTACCATGTTGTTAAGTGCAGGAAGAGGTTGCTAGAGAGTTTAGCATACCAGTGCAATTTCAACGTTTCTGGTTGTGGGCCAAGCGTCAAAACCATACATACCGTCCAAACCGACCATTGACACCTCTGGAGGAAACACAATCTGTAATATTCCTCACTATCAGTTCTTATATGCTATGGTTCTAAAGTCTTGGTTAAAGAGTGTTTGTTCTTGTTCAGCATAGTTTTGGCTTTAACTGGCAGTCTTCATTATATCTGCTAGCCTGTGCATGGCTCTCTCTCTCTGTTGAATGTGTGTATATATATATTTATATTTTTATATCTGTAAGTTTCCTTTTAAAAAAATTGTGCTGAATTTACCTTTTTTTAGTTTGACATGGATCTAGCTCTGTGCCTATTTGTTTGTCTTTCATCACTGTAGGTTGGAACATTGAGGGATGTATCAAATAAAGTTCACAATGCAGAACTAAAGTTGTTCCTGGAAGCTGAGCTTGGACTGGTAATCTGATTGTCCTTTACTTAAGCAACATGTTTCTTCTTTGACATTTAAATTTTCAGTGATGTTATTGATCTTGATGAGGATCTTCATTCTCACCCACAAAACTCAAATTAAGTGATCAAAAAAGATAGGTCTGATTTGGGATTCTAAAACCTTTTAAGCACAAAAAGTTGTCTGTTATCAGAGTAGAAATAAATAGAAGTTAGGCATCAGATCCTGGGGTTTTAAGCTTCCACAGTATAATTACTTATCTGCCCTTGGCAATACAAGTTATACTGGCTGCAGTTTACTAAATTCTTTAGGCTAGTCCTAGTTGTGAATCTTGCCAAAGCTTTATAAGCTTTTGATCCAGTTTTGCCACCTTCGCCTTGATAACTTTTGGGTCTTGTTGTATTTGCATCATGATCTTAAACATTATTGTTCAGGATTTATGCCCAATTGCTCCACCAGACAAGACAAAGGAAGATATTTTACTTTTCTTCAAGAACTATGATCCTGAGAAAGAAGAGCTTCGGTAAGTTGTCTGATATTGTGTGTTTCCCCTTGTCTTCTGGGAAATCATGTGAAATCTTATATTTGGTTATCTTTCTTTTGTATCAGCTTTATCGGAAGGCTGTTTGTGAAAAGTACAGGCAAGCCTATAGAAATTTTGTCCAAATTAAACAAAATGGCCGGATATGCTCCTGATGAAGAGATTGTTCTTTATGAGGTTTGCTTCCAGTTATGTCTTTTTACAATTTACAGTTGTGCAATTTTCGGTTCTCAGTTGACTCTGTCCAGTCATTTCTCTCTCTCTTTTGCATTCATTGGATGAGAGATAGTTGTCTGCAAAGAGGGTTTTTCTAACTCTTTACTTTTTTTGTCAGATATTTTTACTAGTTATTCTGGTAGTTGAAGCTAAAGTATAGGTCTAGATATGACATTTTTTCCATTACAGTAGTTTTAGTTGGAGTTAATTAAGCTATTCTAAGCTGTCTTTAACTTGTTTGATAGTTAACATGTTTAATAGTATCCTGTATAACATTCTTTTAATGGTTTTGACTGTGAGATGGTTATTATTTATCATCTGGTTAATTTATCCAAACATTTGCCTAAGTTTTTTACATTCTTATGGGGTGTAATATCTTGGTTCTGCTTTAATTTCAGGAAATTAAGTTTGAGCCCAGTGTTATGTGTGAACCAATTGACAAGAAAATCGCATTCCGAGCTAGCCAGGTATGCTTCATACTTCATTTTGGAATTATTTGTTATAATCATTTATTAATTGTTTTATTCATCTATCATTTTCGCTGCAGCTTGAGGATGGTGACATAGTTTGCTTTCAAAAGTCTCTCCATGTTGAGAGTGCTAATCAATTTCGCTATCCAGATGTTCCTTCATTTTTGGAGTATGTGCATAATCGCCAGGTACATTCTCTTCACCATTTTATCTACAGTTTTCTTGTCAGTCAGTTTATTCTAGGCTAAAGGGCTTAAAAAGCCCATGAACTATAATTAAAAAATCATCCAAGTCCTTATTTTTTTGTTACAATCAATCAACCCCTCAAATAAGCCTCACATTTTTATTGATAAGATCATGAAATCTAAAATTATCTATAAAAGTGTTTGCTCCCAGAAAACACCATCTATTTCTATGTTCATCTTCCTAATTTGAAAGCAATTCAATCTTTCTACTCTTTGAAAAATCCATTTGGTGAATGAAAATAATAAAAATGCATTTGTTATCTGTTTTTCCTATTTAAAGAGAACTATAAAAGTTATTATTAACATATTTAATTTCGATATGCTTATGTTAAAATTAGGTTAAAGTAATATTTGCATTTCTTTTTTATTTATGGTAGGTTGTGCACTTCCGATCTTTGGAAAAACCCAAGGAAGATGATTTTTGTCTGGAGATGTAAGTTCAAAATTTCAGTTGAATTTGCCTTCCATTATTTTTGCTATTGACGTATCTTTGTTAACTCTCTGGTGAATAGTAATTCATCATGTTGTACTTTGTTCTATTTTTTTATATGAATGTGAAGATCAAAGCTTTATAAACCTTTTCTCTTTCGAATGTTTAGGTCAAGGCTTTATACTTATGATGATGTTGTTGAAAGAGTAGCTCAGCAACTTGATTTGGATGATCCATCGAAAATCAGGCTTACTTCTCACAACTGTTACTCTCAGCAACCCAAACCTCAGCCTATTAAGTATCGGGGAGTGGATCATTTGTCTGACATGCTGGTCCACTACAATCAGGTAATAATCAAAACAGGCTTAGTAATGCATATTGAGAAGCCAAAAGGATGAAAAGGCTAAAACCTAACCAACCAGTTCTATTTTGTTGTTTGACAGACTTCTGATATTTTATACTATGAAGTATTAGACATCCCCCTGCCAGAATTGCAAGGTTTGAAAACCCTGAAGGTAGCATTTCATCATGCTACTAAGGATGAAGTGAGTATGTGGATTATATTTAAGAGTTTCAATGAATGATGTTAGAATTTTGTTTGAATGCAATGAAATTTGGTAAATTTGGTTCGATCTGATGCCAGGTTGTGATCCATACTATTAGGCTTCCAAAACAGAGCACCGTGGGTGATGTGATTAACGATCTTAAGACAAAGGTAGGTTTTCTTTCATTGCATGGTCAAATAATCATGTTGAGGGCATGTATGTTTTGGTGGATCATTTCTTAATCTTCTCAGAGAGTAAAATTTGTGAATCAACATTTTGAAACAGGTGGAGTTGTCTCATCCTGATGCAGAACTGAGGTTGCTTGAAGTTTTCTATCACAAGATCTACAAGGTGTGAATATCATCTTTTTATGGTTTCGCTCATCTCAATGTTTACTCCGAAAATTTGAAATGAGCAAAAGGAACTTTGTTACATGTTGATTTGATTTGATCTTGATGCTTAGGTGATATATTGTCAAATATCATATTTCTTTCATAATCCTCTAGTGCCATCAGTTTTTTTATCAGTTTAAATCTTGACATTGCGTGTTGCAAAGACAGTTTTGTGATTTAGTTTCTTGAATTGCGTATGCCCTTTTTGTGTTTCTTATTTTTCATCCTTCCTGATTAGCTAATTTGGGTTTCCATTGTCACCTGTTGTTCATTTTTCCTTCCCTTTGGTTACACAATGTTGTTTCTATCATGTTTCTGCAGATTTTCCCACCTAATGAGAAGATTGAGAATATAAACGACCAATACTGGACATTACGGGCAGAAGAGGTCAGTTCTATCATGTTTCCATCTTCTCTCTTTCCTTCTCTCACACATGCATGCAATCATGCACATCCGGAGAAATGTAAGAAAAGCTCTTGATGATGTCTCCATCCTACCATGATACAAGGAATCAGTTTTCTTTTTCCTGTATTTTGTTGGTTTCTTTTACAAATATATTTCTTAACTAATGGCTTTCGCTAAGATATGTGGTGCTGTTCTTGATATTTGTTTGTCAATGTTACAGATTCCAGAAGAAGAGAAAAATCTTGGTCCAAATGATCGCCTAATTCATGTTTACCACTTTACTAAGGAGACAGCTCAGAACCAGATGGTAACAAGCTCGATATATAGTTTCAGATTATCTTATTTCTGTTGCTATTTTGCTATGCCAAAGATTGCTTCCTGATCACTATTCCTGATCACTGTTATGGTTTCCTTACTACCATAATTGCCTCTTGTTTTGACAGCAAATTCTGAATTTTGGAGAGCCCTTTTTCTTAGTGATTCACGAAGGTGAGACATTGGCTGAAATAAAAGTCAGAATACAAAGGAAGCTGCAAGTTCCAGATGAGGAGTTTGCTAAGGTTTGTTTTACTTCCCAAATCCTTTGTGAGCATGTACTCACTGATTTAAAGTTTGACACTAATCCTTCCTGATTTTACTCCCTTTGATCTTTTTGGCCGGGTAAATTAGTTATAGATTGATGCATGCTAGGAACTTCAATGGTTACATATTCTTTGTTTAATATTTTTTAAGTAACCATTTTTCCTTTTCACTTTTGTTTTTGTTGTTCTATTTCCTTTTTTTAATAGATAATGAAACCTATTTTCAATTCAGTGGAAGTTTGCATTCCTTTCATTTGGCCGGCCAGAGTACCTTCAAGATTCTGATATTGTATCTATTCGTTTTCAGGTGGGTTCATTGGTTTACATATAGATATTTGAAATTTCTTTTTAAGTTCTATGAGGATTTTACCCTAATTTTGTTTTTACATATACTCAGAGACGAGATGTTTACGGCGCTTGGGAGCAGTATCTTGGGTTGGAGCACTCTGACAATGCTCCTAAAAGAGCTTATTCTGCTAATCAGGTAATTGCCCTTAATTAAAAATATTTCTGAGTTTCATCACAATTTCAGTTAATGAGACATCTATCATAAAGGATTAGGATATTCTTTGGATGTGTTTGCGTTTTTCTCTGAGGCCATGATTACAGTATCTGCTGTTTATGTGAGTCTATAAAAACGACTACTCTTTGGGAAGCTATGATAGTTGACTCTGCATTGATATCGACATTGCTTCTTTGCAGAACCGGCACACATTTGAGAAGCCAGTTAAAATCTACAATTAGGGAGCATTTTAGATTACCTCCCTTGATGACATTTTATAAAAGCGTGGCTCTCTACATGGACTATATGAGTGGGGAGAACACTTAAAAAGCAAATGACAATGTTAGGCAACAATTAGTTAGCATTGAGATGGCATCTGCAACATTTGCTTGTTGATTTGTTGGATATGTAATTCTTTCTTCGCTAGTTTGGATTTTTGAAGGACTTTTACCTAGGCAAAGTGTGCATCTGCAAGTGACGATTACGATCCACTGAGCTTTTGCTACTCCGTCTAATGGAGGTTGGTCTGGTTCCGTCTCCAGTAATGGGATAAGTTGCCTGTGTAATTTGACAGTACAGAAACAAGATTTTGGACGAGTGAATATGTATACAGATTATGGTTGGGAGAACGTTGTCATATCCATCCCCCCCCCCCCCCCCCCCACCTTTCTTGTTTGCTTGCCTGATTTTGTCCATGTAGATGCCTTCACCAAAATGGGGGGCCTTTGTAGTGGTTGATTGCCATTCTTTTTCATGCCTATGGCTTATATCTAGATTCTCATATAAGAAATTTGCCAAACTTTGCAATAAAAAACATGAAAACTTTTGCTGGAAGGGACTTGTAAATCTCCTGCATTACTATTTTGATAAGAATTAATATTGCAAGTGTAAATTTTAAATTTTTATTAATGTTATTTGCGGATTCTAAAAATTTTAATGACTGGATAAATTTTTTTATCTATATCATATTCTTACTTTTTATAGAAAAATTATCATATACAAAAAAAGAAATGGTTATTAATTATTAATGAAGATCCTTTATATTTCTTTTTCAAAGATCTCAAACTATTTGTCATCCAATCTCAGAAGCTTAGCGCAAAATTTACCTTATAAAAGAAAATGCAAAAATATTAAAAAAGCTTTTATATATTTTTTAAAAATTTCTTGAATAAGTTTTACATTTTTATTATTGTATTCAATGGAGTTCTTAAAAATATCATTTATATTTAATTAAGTGCTATATTTTGCATAAAAATCATTAAAATTTGTTAGATAAATCGGGTTTAACTAAATAAAAAGAAGGGTTAATTAGTTACAAAATGCCTGGTTAGATAAAAATAAGGTTTTTAAAATTTAATTAGATACAATAAAGAATAGAGGTTTGTTTAAAAATTTTAAAAAATACAAAGACTTTTTAAAAATTATGAAAAAAATACAAAGATTTTTGCAAAAATGAAAACACCGGAAAACAATGAAATTATTATTTTTATATTCCAACTTTAACAATTTATTAATGAGCGAATCTGGCTTTCGTTCAATGTATTAAATTAATTTTTAGTATTTTATTTGTTAGAAATATTTTTTCTAAATTTAGTAACAAAAATTTAATATAAAAATAACCATACTATATTGCAAAAAATGTTAAATAATAAAGGCAAAAAAATATAACTATATATAAAAGAATAAAAGATTAAAGTGCAGAAAATAAGGTTAAGGTGACAATATCTTCAGAGCTATTAGATTCATCCAACATTTGATTCCAATTTAAAAGTGTAGTTGATTTGGCAAATGTCAATGCAACTTGCTTTCAAACCTTGTAAATTGCACTTTTTTGGTGAATTGATAGAGTCACGGACAAGATTCAAACTTTATATTTGTGTGCTCTAAGATTTGGACATGCATTCGATGTTCAGATCAGTTTAACTATCACGATTTATATTTTTGTAAGGTATTATCTACTATAATCTTTTAGACTTCAAAATTTTATCTCACAAAATATACCTTACAAAGAGATGAATATGTGAATCCTTGTATTCTATAATAATTCTAATATATAATCAATGTGAGATTAGAAATTTTTTTTTAGGTCTATGACACTATGCCATCATCAAGATTTGGTTTGTTAAACAATAGCTTTGTCCAATGATGATTGTCATGATCCCTGCATGGATGAGATTCAAACTCATATTGTCATGTCATATATAAGATGCATTAACAAAATAGAAGTTACATTTTGACAAATGCTAGAAAAGAAGAATCAATGACGTAAATATGTTTTTTTAGGATAAATTTAACATCTTCTAGTGACTAAAAAGACAAAAAGCTCATTGTATTCATGTTTAATGCATCTTTCATCCATTTATGTAACAAACGTTTTATCTGGTAACTAAACAATGCAATAACATATAGATAAAAACAGGAGGCCAAGCAACATTATCAAGGGTTCATAAAACAAATTGATTTTTAACTTCAAATTTAAAAATCATCTACAAACTTTGATGCACACATCAAAGTTTCAAATATAAATATTGAAAAGGTAATTATGATACCCTAAAATATTATATGAAATGATTTTTTTTTTTATAAAAAAAAAAAAACATTTCTAATAAAAAGACATAATAGACATATACCTTAGCATCATAAAGTTTTTTTTATTTATTATTATTATATCAAAAAAGTAAAGTTCTAACATAAATAAAAAAAAATATTTAATTCGAAATCAAATTTTTGATGTCACTTCAAACGCCTTTAATCATCGGTTAAAGATTCGGGGACAACATCATAGAGTTGCATTGAATAGACTTGACTAAAGAGTTTTTTTTGCTGCATACGTCTCTTCAATTTATCAAGTTCTTCATGAATATCATTAATCACGTTCTTCAAACATCTTTCTCCAGTAACTTTCTTTGTAGATCCTTCAGTAGTTCCCTCAAATGCAATTAACTCCTCATTTTCTTTTTCCACTGACAAAGCCCTTGAGGAAAAGATTGAGTAGTTGTCACCATCTTGGTTATTACTATCATTCTGGTCTACTTGATCCTTTTTCTTTCTCACAGGAATGGATTGATCTGCATTCCTCCATTTTACGTCGGTAGCCTTCATGAATGGAAAGAACATAATTATAGCCCATTCATATAAAGAAAATAAAAGAAAAAAAAATCATATCACAGAAGAAAAGCTATTAAATTAAAATCTAGGAATATGAGCTAAAATTGATACTAAAAATAATTTCATATTAAAAATGGTGAAGCATTGTAATTAAAAACTATCAAACTCTGGATATCTGGAGTATCAAATGGAGTACACATACATATACTCCATCTGGTTCATACAATTTCAAAACTATTAAAAATTGTAATTGAGAATTGTACATATAATTTGATACTCCATCTGAAAATTTCATGATTTTCAATTACAATGCTTCATGAAATATCAATGAAGCATCAAATTATACATGCAATTTTAAAAATTTCACAGAAACATGAAATTTTTCACAAAAAACACATGCAATTACCTCTTGAATTCAATAGAGAATTTTTCTTTTTAACAACTTTCTCTTTCCTCTTATTAAGCTCAGCTTCTGTTAAAAAATTGTCAATAATTTTTAAAAAATAAATAAACCAACAATACTAAAAAAAAAAAAAAAAAAAAAACAAAATCTAAGCTATAAAACCCTAAAACCCAAAAAAATAAAAATAAAAATTCGATGGAGCAAATCAAAGAATGGGCAAAAGGACCATACCAAAAAAATGCCCATATTTTATCTGCACTTTTACGTCCTCATTGTTGTATCCGATTATTTATATGCAGTTGTATATTCCAACAATCAAAGAAAAGCAAAAAAAAAAAAAAGAAAAAGAAATTAAAGAGATGAGAGGAATTAAGAAATTACCAGAGACGTTGATCTTGAAGATGTGGGCACTTGGGGATACCAGCAGTTAATCCATGAGAGCAGTAAATCTAAATCACTGTTTATGAAATAACAAAACCAAAACCTAAAACTCACGTCACACACGGAGACAACCTAATAGCAACAGAGTACCTACAAAAAAACATAAAATCTTTTCAACAGCCATTAACCAAATACAAAAAAAAAAAAAAAAATGATTAATGAACAACATAATTCAACAATAATATATGTAAAAAAAAAACTGCATAGTAAATAAATTGCTAATTTTAATCAAAAGTTATTGATATAAAATAGTTTATATATACTGTTTATGATATAAGAAGAATCCACTAAACTTACATTCTAATAATTAAGATATTAACAATTTTCCTAATAACTCGTAAGATTTAAAATAATCCCTAGAAGAAATTCAACATTATAAATTCACATGGTAACAACAATGAAATATGGGAAAAAGAAACATAACAGTAAGTAACAATGCAAATTTTTTATATGATTAAAATCATCATTCAATAATCATTTATATTATTTACATTAAACATGATTATTTTATAAAACCTGCTATTCTCACATATATGAAATATTATGATAATCCACTAATCTTACAAACAAAACCAAAATAGATAATTTAATAAAACAATAAAATAATCACAAACTGTTTATTGATTTAACACCTGTCTTTATTTTTGAGCTTATGATGTTTGAGACTATTTTTGGGACTATAGATGTTTGGGGTTATTTGGCTTCAAATATCTTGGTTGTATTACTTTTTGTGTTATAAAAATAGCATAAACAGCAAACAATGGGGAAGATAGTAGCAAAGTTTTTTTCACCTTTTGTGTTATAATATCTGCATAGATAACAAATAATGGAGAATATACTAATAGAGTTTTTGATGATATAAAGAAAAGGAATATCTTTTTAATTTTTTAGTAAAAGTAATAATTTTTTTATTTGACATCATAATAAGTAAAATAGAGGCATCCAAAAACCCATACACATTATTCATAAACTACAATGATCTTCTGATTATAAATACAAACAACTCAGTTTTTATGTTTTACCCAAAATATATATTTCAACCAAAAACATAAAAGCAAAATCTAAAACAACAATGAAAATCCAAAAAAAAAAAAAAACAATCCAAATGCAAAGACAAATAATTAAAAAAAACACATAAAAAACATGTAATCCCGAAAATCACAAGATCCAAACTTCATTCAACATAAAAGTATATAACATCAAAATCAACAAAAAAAATAAATTTTAGCAAAAAATAATAAAAAAAAAGAAGAACAAAAAAAATTACAAACCAAACCTTATGTAACAGCTTTGCAATGAAAACCCATAAACGTAAATTTCAAAACTTGACTTTAAATGTCTTGCAGTCAAAGACAACTGTCAAAGAAAAAACACCAAAAACAACTGTAAGAAAAAAATGAAACACTTGTAAGAAGCAGAAAAAACTTCTGCCATACGCGCTCTAAACAGAGGAAACTCTCCCTTACCAAAACGACAAAACTAATTTCCAACTAAAAAAACCCCCCTCCCTGCCTTAAACGATGTAGCATTATAAAAAAAAAATTGTTTTTGGTAAGATAACTTAAGGGACCCTCTTTTATATAAGGGTGTATACATAAGAGATCTGCAATGAGGACTTTTAACATTGTTATTATAGGCTTGCTCGACGATCAGTGCCTGAAGCAGGCCCGTCCTATTTCTCCACTCACTGCCCAAATCAGCCCATATTAGAAAACCCACCCATTCCAATGATAAACCGTCCTGGATTTAAGTTTGGGAAAAGGAGCCCTGGAGCTGCCCTTCTCCGCTTCACTCCCCCTGTCGAAAAACGAAAAAAAAGAAAGAAAGAAAGAAAGAAGATAATACAGAACAAATCAAAAGTAAGATTTTTTGTTTTTTTTAGTTTAATATATATTTATGATTCCTTTCATTTTTAGTGGTTCTAAACATAATCCTTTTTCTTTTTCTTACATTAAAAAATTTGCCTGCGATATTAATATTATTACATTGGTGAGTAAGGTATTTATAGTCAAATTCTGGTGAATTTTTTCCTTGGGATTTGAAAATATGCGTATCTTTTTTCCTTTTTTCTTTTTTTTTTTCTGTTTAAATGCCTCTTAGTGTGTATTTCGACTGCAAGTATGTAGCTTTAGGATTGTTAGTATTAAAACTTTATTAATAAAGGACTATGTTTTGGAATTCTTGGCAGATGTTTTTATTCATAGGGAAATAATTTTACCCATGAAAAGCTGTTAGTTCAGTAGTTGATTTGTATTAAGTTCAACTTCAGCTTGGCATGTATTTTTGGATTAGGGTTATTATGTTGCTACTTTCTTATAAATTATTTACCTGGCATTTATTTATTTATTTTTTCAATTTTTATTGTTCCAATAGCTGATAGTATTAGCATGTAGCTCTTATGCCTTGCTTTGTGTTAAGCATCTAACTTAAACCAATTGGCTTTAAGTAGAGAGGCCCAACTCGAATATAAGATTATGCAAAATTAGATATTTATTAGATGTGAGAAAATATCACTTTTTGTTGTGAGAAACTTAAAATTTGTAATGGATGCTCCCAGATTTCAATATGATGTTTCAATCTTTCAGATAGTGCCTCACTTATTATTAAAGACTTATAGTTATGGATAAGTGGATAGGGATCTACCAATTTGACTTAAAATTTAGCCCCCCTTTACGCAAGAACTTATTACTATTTAGTGGTTGAATTACTTGAGTCCATTTCTTGTGAAATTACGAGATTTTGATTGCGGTTGCTCTCATGCTTGTCAGGTTCAACTTGAAGGTGATTTCTAAGTAACAGTGATGAGACGGCAGGGACAGTATGCTGACTCTGGTGGCAACGCATATGTCTCTTCTCAGATGCAGCATATGCCTGCACAGAGAATGGAGCAGAAGTCTGGTCATTTTCAAGGACAACTAGAAGCATTCACTCCTGAGAGGGATCAGCCATATGTTACCCCAAAATCAGATGGACAGTGGAGGTGGGAAAGAGAGGAATCAAAAGTATCAAATCCATTGGCAGCAAAAATGTTCAATGAAGGTAAGATTGTTTTTGGACACTCTTCCTCTGTTTTTGGACACTCTTCCTCTTTCTGAATATGTTTGTCATAACTAGCGGTTCCATGCCTTGTTGTGTATGCTCATTAATCTTGTTATCTGTCCATTGTCTATTTTATAAAAAAGAGAAAGAAATGGTGTGGAGAACCCATCATTGAGTGTAAATTACAATTTTATAAACAAGGAAATTCCATTTGTACCACCAATGTTAAATGTGGGTTATGACATGCACTTCTGCAATTTGTAATTTGGCATATTTGCTTAACCATCTTGTTAAGGATGCTTTCTACACTTGTAATTAAAATAAATGTACAATATGTTTTTCTTTTGTTTTTACTCCAAAACTGAGAGGTTACTCCTTGTTATATTTAGAAACTGATTCCAATTTCATCATCATCTTCTTCTTCTTTTAATGTTTTTGCATAGGTTTAGAATTGTGCAGCGTGCTTCTGGTGCTTATAGATATAAATTTGAGTTCAACTACAGCCATTATAATGGCCTGTTAACCATAGAAAAATGAAATGTTGCGATATTTGCCTCATTTTCTCCTTGGAAAAAAGAGGTTTGGAGCATACTTATTAAAATGAAAGATAATTGCTCGCTTAAGATGTTAAAGCATTCATGTTTACATATATAAATGTTTCTATTGTCCCTTTCATTCTGTTGCTTTCTGGTTTAGTGCATGTTCTTTTTGAGAAGGGTCTTTATCATCCTGCAACATTCTTTGACAATTATGTGCAAGTGTCACTGAAGAGGGGACCTTATGTATAATATGTGCTCTTAGAGCCTGTGACCAAGTTATGTGACCTTTTGGAGTATAGGTAGTTGCTCTTTCAGTCTCATTGACTGGTTTCTCATAGTGTATTATCCTTCTAATCATTGTTTCTGTTCCCCATACTGTGTGTTTCTCCTCCTAAATAATAGGCCTCTATTTATTTTCTTAATAAGCGTTCTAGGTGAGAGATAACAGAAATTAATAAATAAAGCTAGGGATGTAGTTCAGTTTCGGAGACAATTGAATTTCTTGAAACTCTTTCATTTTAGTCCTAGTATTCTGTACAAGTGCTGTGATTGATTGGGGCCATTCTAGTACTATTTTCCTAGATCTGTATATTTGTATTCTTAAAGAAATGGAAATATGGGTGCAAGAATGGATGACTTTGCTTCATTTGATACTAGGGCATCTATGAGATGGCCTCATTATAATGGTAAAATTAACTATGAAAAATTAAACTGTGAATTGCTTAGTTTTGTTTCTACATATTTGATATCTATTCCTTTTCATGCTTGAAAATAAGTTCTTAGCTTTACTTATAAGATCTATATTGGATCCCTGTTCTTATTGCAGCTGTTTAATGTGATATAGGCCAAGGGACTGATGGATCAAGAACTTATTTCCAGGGTCAGAGGCCAGATCCCAAACTATCTTTAGAAAAACAAAATGCTGATCCCAGATCTCGACCGCATGATGAAAATATGGAAGTTGGCTATGAGCAAAATCTTTTGCCACAAACTTTGGAGGGTCTTGAGAAGAAATTCCTTGATGACATAATGATGCTTGCTAAAGAACAGAATGATGCTGAGGACGCAGAAAATATTAGACATAGGGAGGTTAGTTTATAATTAATTTTGCTTCATGTTCTCAATATTATCTGCTTCCATATCTTTGTCTTTTTTGCAAAGCCAATTTCTACCAACAAGAAACCTCTTCCATACAATGTTTGCTTGGTTTTTCCTAAGCAAACAAAAGTGGAGTTCTAAAAGAAAAAGTTTTGTCCAAAAAAAATGAAAAACCATCCTAATGTTTTAGGTTCAGTACTTTCTCCTTTGCTTGGGCAGTTACAGATATTAGAATATGAAACTTTATGGTCTGTACTTGCTGTTATTCAGGATGGCTGTTTATATGTACAAACTAGTCATATATATTTTCCACCTTTGTTAAAGATTGGCTTAATGTAATAGTGTGAATTTAAGAAGTTCTCTTCTGTGGCCATGCTCTAGCTTCTTGGATTTGCTTCGAATCTAAGCTGGCAAGGCAACTTATCTAAAGTAAATGATGCCTTCTCACGAAAGCTCAAGTATTTAATGAAGCAAAAGTATATGCATTTTATTCTTATGCCCTTCTTTCCTCCTCTTAGATATCCCTTGCTCAACCTTGTGTTCAAGAATGTCACATAGACTTGCATGGTTGTAATATTTTTTTTTTTAAATTTCAGAAAATAAATGCAATCAATACTCAGTATCAGGAACAGTTAGCAGCACTTCGAACACGGCACACTAGTCGCAGAGATGATTTCTTGCGAAAGGAATCTCTTGTACGCCAACAACAATACCAGCAATTGATGATGGACCATTATCCTCATAGCAGCATGGCTCCAGCTGATACCATTCCAACCGGTAATCCTCATGGTTACAGTGGTGTTTCAGGTTCAGCTGCTGTTGGAGATGGACATCGAGGCTATAACTCTGATAATTTCGACTCCTACAGGGAGAGGGCTCGGTTTCTTGGGGGTGCCAGAGATCATGGTTTTGAACCTAGAGGTTCATACCCCGGGGGCCGTGTATATGATACTGGTTCACGTTACTACTGAATTTCTTAGATTAACTTTCGTTAGCTGCATCCACCAGGTATGGTTCTGATGGATATCCCATGTATGCTATCCTGAATTTTATGATCTATTTTCTGCAGTTCTATGCCACCTGCTGGTTTCTTGTTATGATTCATATCTGGAAAAGTCTATATTCATTTTCTTTGAGCTCATTTCTGTTATTAATATCATTTAATGTTATTATGGTAAGAATTATGAATCCCTATTCTCTTTCTTTCGTCTTTCCTTATATTTTTGCCTTTTTTTTCCTCAAATTTCTGATATTAATATCCCATTTTTGTCTTGTACCTCATATGTGCTAAAAAAAAGTGAGAAAATATTTTTTTTCTGACACCATTTTAACTTACTCTTTTTTCCTCTCACTATATATATATATATATTGTTAAGATTAAATATTCCAAGTTATATAAATTAAAGTGAGTTATAGACTTGTTGAGAAGGATATTCATGGGTTAAGATGATCCTCATTGAATTATCAAGAAAAAAGTGTTAAGAAAAACCAAGGCAAATTGCCATTATTAGTAATGTGATATGATCCTATAATGAAGATCCATTTATTTTGTCAACTAAAATCACTAAGGAAAAACAAATAAGATTACCACTTATTTTCACTGTACATTTGATAAGAAATAAAGAAAATAATTTATAAAAAAATAAAGGAAAATAGAAAAAAATTTAAGACAATTTTCTCTTTATATAACTAAAATTTAATTATTTTTATATAAAAACTAAAAAAAATCATTTACTTTGGGGGAGAATGGAATTTTGATGTAAATTGAAGAGAACTATTAAGTAAATTTCAGGGAAAAAAAAAAAAAAACGGGAAAGCTGGCGGGAGACATTTTTATTGACCTTGTGCAGGATGAGATAGGGAAGATATCGTCTCTTTTCTGACTGAGTTTTGTTAGAATGGTGGACCACATCTCCTCTCTTCCCATATTTGTGTGAGATGTGACCTGACTCTCTGATAATTGTAGTACCATGGTACCGTACCATGCGCACGAGCCCTGTTTACTCTAGGACCATTAACCTTTGGTCACATTTTGCTCAGTCGCTGTGGTCCTTGTTTCTCAGTTCTCACTCACTTCAGCCTAATAGCAGTTTCCATTGAAATTAAGTTTTGACCTTCACACAATTTATTTACAGATGGCAATATGATATAGGAGAAAAGGATTTTAAATATTAGAAATCGAATTTTAGATTTATTGAATATTATTATTTAAAAATAGTTTTATGAACAAATTGATTTAAATTTTATATTCAACTTTATACCATATTTGATGAAAAAAAGAAAAAAAATCTAATAATAATTGAGTTTATTATGAATCTCAAGATTAAAAAGTTTTTTTCTCTCTTTCCATCTGTCTTATCAAATTGCTTCTTGTATTATCAATTCCTTATCTCTTTGCATTGGATTAAAGAGAAGATGAAACAAATGAAACCAAAAAAAAAAAAAAAAAAGACTGAAATTGAAAATTTATGGTATGATCCTGAATGTGGGGTCCAAAAGGGAAAAGACTTCAATTTATAGCGTTTGAAATGTGAAAAAGGAAAAATGTTCCTTAATCACGTGAAGTTGTCCTGGTGAGAAATGCTGTGGGTTTCCTCATTACAGGTCAGTGTTGAGAATTGTTTTAATTTGCAAACCCATGTTGCATGTTTTTGAACGACCCCAGATGACAGATGGGATAAAAGAATTGCATGTGCTTGGACTGGTTCAAGGCAGTGAGAATTGATTCTCCAATTTCAACAAGCATCTAACAAACCTTTTTAAACATTGGTTAACTAATTAGAGTCATATAATGTTTAAAGTAAGCAAATTTTCATTGGATAGAACAAGGTTTCGTCCAACATTAATTGGACAATAACATATTGGAAGAAGAATGGAATTATTCTAAAATTAGTTGGCTGATTAAGATGCATCCTCTCTAAGATACCTTTTTTTTTTTGTTGTTACATGTTTAAACTCAATTGCTAAAAACAATCCAAGTTTTTCTATGTTGTAATTAATTTAAGAAAAATTATCTTATTCACCATTAGTAAAATTTTTAAACTCTACAAATGAGATTTTCAAGATGACTCATATATCTTAGAATATATTAAAAAATAAAAAAATTAATTAAAAAAGTGAAATATATGACGGTATTTTATTTTCACTCATAAAGTTAAAAAATTTTACTATCAATGTATCAAAAGCAAACTCTCTAATTTTTGAAAAAAAAAAAAAAAAGCCAAAGATATCATGGTGTCAACTTGATAAGTATTTTCTGAACTAGAAGAAATTGGGAAGGCAGGCAATTCCTTCTTTTGCTTTGATTAATTAATTTGCTCACTTGATAACTTGATCAATATCAATTTGTTAAGAAATCACTGTACAAAGACTTTTTTAAAGGAAATCTTAAGGCTAGTAAATTTGCATGCATGAAACAATCATGATTTGATAGTAGCTGTAGGCATCAAATTACCAAAAAAAATTCATCCAGGGGAAAATCTAAAACAAAAGGATTTGATAGCTTCTCATTCCCACTAATTGTCTTACATGGCAGTTTATTATGAGATTTTTCCAAGTACTTCAACTTAGTATATACATGAAAAATTGTTTGCTTACAAAAGTATAGACAAATTTCCACCTTCACTAAATATATATATATATATATATATATATATAAGCCAAATATAGTCGGAATTAATGGACAGATAACATCTTTCTCCTTTACATACGAAATCTAATATTCTTTCAGCTTCATTAAATTATTTCATCTATTATAAATGAAAATTTTAAGTTCTATGGATAGAATTAAGAGAGTAATACATATTGTTTTAGAGTATATTTAAAAAATAAAAAATTAATTAAAAAAATAAAACATGTATCAATTATTTAATTTTGATTGTAAAATTAAGAATTTACATTAACATTATCATATTCGAACTTTTATTAATTAAAATTTAATATATTTTAGATCAAAATTTAGTTTAAAAAGATTATAGTGTAAAATGAATAGTTAATTATTGAGATTTTGAGCCAAAAAAACGTTGAAAGAGAGAAGGAATGAGATGCATGGTGAAGTGGTGATGCATGGAGCTAAATAATGTAGGAAATCAGGGATCGCATGTATCGTAGGGAGGGAGTTCTGATGTGGGGTAAATGAAAAAAAAAAGGATTGTCATCATATTTGAAGTGGGAAATCTCAAAGTATCTTCCCAGCATTAAAATCGGCGATAAGAAAAGATTATGTCACTCACTCACTTACTCACTCTTCTGCTGCTGCCTGCAGCCTGCTGCACAAAAGGCAGCAGCTCTTACCGTTCCTGTTTCTAATCCAAGGACCACTCCGCAGAGAAAGATAGAAACAGATAGCTATAACCCTATCATCTCTCATTCCACGCATATGTCAGCCTAATCCCACAATTTTCTTTTATGTTATAGTAATATTAAATAACTGAAAAAAAATCCAACACATACAAACTACCAAAATACCGACTACATGATTTGACATTACAGATTCTGTACTATTAATTCCTATCCCACTAGACAAACCCCACTTACATTTACACCAGATTACGCCTTCTTAAACTTTCTCTAGGCCTCAGGCGAGAGAACTTTCTCTAGGCCTTTGTCTTTCGTTTTTTCCTTTTGGCAACTACAAATTTTAGTGTAGAGAAGGCACGCTGTATATATTAACACATACCAAGGCCATGCATGTTTGGTAAAGTCACAGTCCCCACTTTATCAAGGCTCGATTTGGCCATTTGGAGGGGCATCAAGTAAAGTGTACTGTTCTATAGTGGGGATTGCACCATGCAAAGGGACCCCATTTTTCTAGCTTTATTGTTCTCTTTTAAAAAAATTGTTCTTTTTCTTTAGGGGAATCAACCATTGACAATGGTATTGGTTGATGCTAGGGTTTTCATGACCTCAGCGTGACAGAAGAGGTTCAACTTAATTAGAAGTAGGGAATATGAGAGTAAAAAGATTACAAATCATTAATGCTTAATTTAAACATTGATTAAGTTGATTTTGTTTTTTTATAATAAGAAAGTGACTGAAGTTTAAGTAATCTGCACCAATCCTGGAGGCCAGCATCACTCACTAATAGCGTTGTTGATCAGACATCAAGTGGTTTTTTTTGCTGTTTCTTTGGGTTGACTGTTAACGATTCCTTTTTTTTACTGAAATGTAGAAACAAGTGAATGCTATAGACTATATGGTTACCCTGCAAAAGGGGCAATGTGACACAAGCAATAGACTTATGTATGCAAATATTTGGAGCTTGTTTGGAAGAGATTCCTTGTCATAATATGTAAATTGATTGTTGAATCCCTTTAGTCCGTACATACAACTTCTTTTAAAAGATGCGTATAATAGATTTAAAATTTAAATTCTAATATAAGCAAAAACAAGATATAAGATACATTATAAAGATTTGCATTCAATGAATGTATTAGTGGCAACAAATAATTTATCAATAAAACTCGAATTCAAGATAATTATCTCAATGGCGGATATAATAGTAGTTATATATGTATATTTCTCCTATATTAAAAAAAAAAATCAATTTCTATTCCCCAATTTGAAGCTTGCCCCAAGAAGAAAAAGGGTGACAAAAACTAAGTAAAAGTCGAGGGTTTTCATTCAAAGGCTGCTGAGGTCTTTCAGGGAAAGAAAATGAGAAAGTAAGGCACAATCAAGGAAGAGCATGCAGTCTCCCTTGAAGAATATTTGTATGGTTTGGTTGGCCAACCAAAGCATTATAAAAGTTGTTTGTGTATCCCAAGGTGGTGTTTATGTATTGTATTGTTGTAAATCTTTCTGCATGATTTTTGTGCCTCAAATTCGGTGAAAAAAAAAACAACAAATACTACAAACTACTATTATTTTTGGTCATCTCTCAAAATTTTCTAAAGATTTGATTTGAGCTCTGAACATGACAGGTTGAACACATGCGAAAAGAACTGTATATCATTCTGTCATCCGTCCATGCAAATGTTATTACTTTATCCTAACTTTTTTTTTTTTTTTGAAGAGCTAACTTAAAATCTTTATTTATCAATTCAGAGCTCTATTTCCCTCCAAGATGCTGATGAGTTTGGCTCAAACAGAAGCCTAAAGTACGCATTATAATAAACGACAGCTTGAAATGGGGGTGAGCTCATGGTACTTCGTGCACAGCACTAAATCAATGAAATGTCATATTGGTTAAGTGGTCCTCTCTACCTAGCTAGTAATACAGTGAAGGACGGTGGCTGCCCACTCTGAAAATTGAGAAAAAGAAAGAGGGAAAAGAGCAAAGAGATTGAAAGATTAAGACTTTGCCATAATTGTTATCAAACGAAATTGCACATATTATTATTCCCTGGGAATGTTTGTTTACTTGAAAATATATGATCTGAATTCAATAATCACTAGAAGGGAAAGAAACTTCTGATGATGATAAGAGGTGAAAAAAGCAACATACATAATAACAAGGTGAGGTTTTTCAGGAGGGCCTTCCTTGCAATCTAGTTTAGGAGACTAATTCATCAAAACCTCAATTCTTCTAGTAATTATACATATATGGTGATGAGTGATGACTAGCTTCTAGTCACAGGTTGCCCTTGTGTTTTAGTAGTACCCATTAGACTTTTGAGTACCCTGACCTGCAAATGCCTGGTCCGTTTTTGCTTGCTTGTTTCCATCCAGCTTTAGCCCATAGTGAATGTGAGGAAAGTGTGCCCACTGCAAAAACAGTAATGTTGCTAATTACACTATATGACATGGGAAAGGATTAGTGCAAGTATATCCATAAGTATATTAATTTAACTATCAATATTGAAAAGGAAAGAAGGTGAAGATATCTATATATACTCAAGACATAGACAAAGGCATCCACTTGTTTTCTTTGTTTTGTGCCTAGGGTAATATATAGCATCCTAGTCAAAGTACCAGCATATGAATGCTGCCTATTGGAGTTTTATGGTTGGACATGAACAGCCAGCAGTACCCTCTATATATGTTCCTATAATTTTTCTGTTTTGGCTAAAGAAAAGGAAAATGTATCACGGGCCTCTGAATTTCTGAAAGACATATGTTTCCAACGTACAAAAAAACATATGAAGGATTAATTTGTAGCTAGATATATAAGACAATATATTTGCTAGGTTAACCACCCTATATATCAAGTTAGGAGTAATGGAGAGAATCATTGATCCTTAGGAAAAATTGAGTATCACTTTTCAATAAGAAAAAGTATATAGCACCTGAGTATTTTAACTCTTGATATATAGGCCCATATGTGTATCTTTTGTTCAAAGAATTGGATTCGAATCCCGTCTTTTTCAATAACCAATGGCCACGACGAACGACCATGACTGTCTTTTGACAGTTAAAATTTAATAATAAAGGTAAAATAATGTGAACAAAAACAATTATGATCGTTAGTTTTGAGCACAAGTTGTGGACACAGCATTTTACTTCCATATGAACTATAACCAATTAAGTAGCATCGCAACTGTGCCTATCTCTTACAGCTTCTAACCCTGTTAATTTCTAACGAAAACTAGTAGGCTCAAACACTTGAAGCAGGCGCATACAATTGGATGGCATTAGGGGAGGTAATCAATTTGATCGAGGCAGGTAGCCAGCTTGAATTATTGCCAAAACAATATGTGGTAAACTCAATGTGCATTCTTAAACCTTTGGTGTTGAGTCAGAAGCTTTTCCTTTTCAGTGGTCTGATTGTGATAAACGACCGAGGACCAACCGCTCTACAAGCATGAGCTAATTGTAAAAGGTTGTTTCAATCATTTTTCTGATCACTTAATCAGTGCATGGTCTCCCTATTATAGGTTTGGTAAGTTAGCTATCTTTCATGAACAAATCTTGCAGAGTATTATAATTTTTCTTTCTTCTCAAAGGGATACCAAATGGGTTTTAAATGTAGAATCTCCTTTCTCTAATGGATATATAATATATATCTCAGTTACTTTATAACCATTTCAATAGCACCTTAGAAGAAGTTTGTCATGAATAGAAATTAAACCCTACCGAAACTTTTGGTTAAAATTTCCCCCTTAAGATTCTTTATCTTGCAAAAATTTAAAATATATGTCTGTAATATATTAATACTACCAACCATTTACTGAGATTTTTCCTCAAAAAATGAATCCTAAATAAGTTTTAAATCAGTTTTCTACATAAGCTTTAGTGCTTTGCCGTTAGAGCAGTATGTATATGAACACAAATCTTGGAGTTTTTTAGGGAACTCCTCCATTTAATACCATTCATGATTGGAGGCTTTATCTTCCAATTACTAGACCCTATCATAGCTTTAAAATATAGAAAATGTAAGAGTTTGACGGCCTTTCCTACTTTGAAAGATCACATCATTATTATTATTATTATTATTTAAACTTCCGAATTCTTTTCTTATGTGTATCCAGCAATGATTTATCTTTTTTTTTTCACTTTTTTCTTATATATGTTAATTTAAAATGTTAATATAAAATATCTCAGTTTTTCTTAAAAATGTATGTTATAAGTCTAATGATAGTATTTAACTTGAGATAAAGGGGATAGTTAACTATCTTGGATTGAAGGAGTAGCTAAATATTGATTGTTTCTGATTTTTTTGGGGTGATATTATGCATTGTTATTGACCATAAATGATTTAGGATAATGCATAATTATATAAAAAATTATTGGCTTTTCTATACTAAGTAGATTGATCACCCACAGAAAAAAAAAAGTGATGCACACCTTAATAGCAAAACCATGAGTTCCCTGAATGTTTGTATAAACAACACAACTCTTGAATTAATGTTAGTTGAGAGACCTAACATTGTGCCATCATTCTGAGAAACCACAGTAAATCTCTCTGCATATAGAACTACACTGGAATGGGGAAGGAGGAATTATGGCCTAACCATATTAATTGGAATGATGAATTTCTTATAATGGAGTGCTTATGATTAATTGCTTTAGGTAAGCAATGAGTATGTTCTATCTATATATTTGCAGAATCTAGAAAAAAAAAGAAACTTACATTTTTTGCTGCTGTGCTGAATGCTTCCCTATGGCTGATGTCAGGATTACTAGCCTTGATCCTTTGGATTTCCTCCCTAAAATGTAAGATCCCAGAAAAGGAAAAGGAAAGTGAGGAGAGAGAGAAAAGAAGGGGGGGGGGGGGGGGTGTTACGATCCATAATTAAGAAACCATGAAATTTTGGTTAAACTTACTTAATGAACCTGTTATATGCAGAAGGAACACGTTGTCTCTTCTCAGGGGCTGCATTATTAATTGATCATATAGTTTATTAAACATCTACTTATAATCAAGCTTAATCAAATAAAATACATCTCTATGTAATGCTTTTTTATTCTGTTCAGAATATGTATCGGCACTAATAGCAGATTGATTTGAATCTAGTTGATACCAGGACTGATCGTGTAATCCATTCATACAATCCAAACAAGAAAGGCTGTAACATTCCAAATGTCAATCTATCCATTGGTTCCACTGGTTTTAAAATTTCTGATCAAGAATCATTTTTGTAAGATCATAGAGATGTGCACATAGATGCTTATAAACGAAAAGGGTAGAAAATTTTCTATTGGCATAAGCAATCAACATTTTTCGCCTGTGAAATCTTGACAGAATATAGGCAAGTATAGACTTGCAGCGTGGGTACTCAATAATGGTCCTTTTAGATGCAAACAAATCAGAAAGGTAAATGGCATTGCTTTGAATTCATTGTGAAATACACATATCAAACTGCAATATGATCATTTAACGTATGTTATAGGGGCAACTTTCTTATGGTTTAGGCCTTTAGGGTGGTGTTGTAGAGAACTGCTACAAATTAATAAGGCCTTAAACTTGTCATGTATGGTCACCATCTTGGGAGGTGCCATGATTGGAGAGAAGAGATCAGATGAGTTGCTGCTGATTCTAAAAGGCGAAAGCTCACCTATTGACAATGTGGTGATTGATTCTACATGATTATTTACTATTGCCAGTTGTGAGGGAGATTTTTTTTTTCAGAGTTTTCCATATCCATCATAAAAATGCCTAGGTAGTTGGTTCTGCACTTTGGTATCAGTTATATATGCATGTTAACATTTACCGAGGGTACCTAGCTAGCTCAATGCATTTGAATGTAATATTAATATATATATATATATATATATATATATATAGATTTCTCATAGAGAGACAGACTGACGGCGTATAGGAGGCATTCTAGGTGCTTCATCCTCTGCAGAATCAAAGGCAGAAAACTTGTTGCATTTAGAAGACGACCCGCTATCCTTATTCGAATGATAATGATCTTGATCTGTGTTTATCTGTTGTTTCTGCAACTCCTTCAAAACAAAACAAAGTAAATTATATATCCAAACAAACAATCCCTTTCTTTTGCCCTCAAGCTTTTAATAGCATTTTTTAAGAGACTATTGAAGCAAAACCTTGGCCTTGATTTAAATAGCACATATATACAAAGAAAGAACAAGTACACATTTAGCCCAAAGACCTATAAAAGAAACAAAAAGTCGAGGAAATAAGAATAGGAAAGAGGTCAAATCAACTGAACCAACAATAATTGTTTCATATTGGATTTTGAAAACACCAGAGTATCTTATCAGCTAGAAGGGTTGGGAACCCATAAAATAATATGCTTTGGAATCTTTGGTCACTGAAAAAAATGTATTCCTTGTCTTAATTACTACCATTCTTTACTATATTATTCTTGTATTTAATTTTATATTCAGGAAGTCATAAGAATGTCCCAGAAAAAGCGGGGCCAAAAGAACCTGAAAATACCTGAGCATCTTGAATGGGAACTGTTTGAAGTGAAGTTCCCATATTTACAGACAGCAGATTGGCACAATGCCCACATCTAACAGTCACATTGTTGAACAAACTTGTGCAAGGAACGCTAACCTGCAAAGGTTACCATTAGGAAATGTTATCAGCTGCAACCCTACAAGCTTAATAAACTAGTGAGAACTGATCAGAAGCAAAGAATGTCTCCCGCTTTTGAGTTTTGTCTTCAGCCAGGCAACCCTATATTTTTCTTTTGGTCATAGAAAGAGTTGAAGCTGCTGAGATTTGATAATCAAATAGTTCAAAGAATGTTGCTTCCGATAATATCAAACCCTAAGAAGAAATTAAGGTCCCAAGCCTTATATCCTTTAAGATCCCAGACATTTTCCTTTTATAGTTCCCAGATCTGCCATATTCAGAATACCCAATCCCACCAGTACAATTCTTAAAGGAGAAGAAGAGAGAGATCAGGAAGAGAAACAGGATTCATGAAGTAATCCTTTCCCTGCAAAAATATGTATTGCTTTCAATTTTCTTTGAGGGTCTTTTTATAAGGGGAAGAAGCAAGGGAGATCGAAATGATGGCAGGTGTTAGAGCTCACTCGTACAGCTAACATGGGCAATAACTATAATTACAAGGACTTCTCCCATTATCTGTTTTCCTTTCGGTGCGCCTGACTTTTCTGCCTGACACCGCAAGCGAGACGATAAAAGATAGAAAAGAAAAACATATAATTAAAGCCTAGAGTGAAAGATCGAGAGATGAAAAGGACGTGACTGGAACGGAAACCATAAAGGCCATGACCAGTAACCACAGCTAACAAAGATGGTCATTGAATAAAGAAAAGATAAAAATCACGAATGGTGATCGATTTACTGATCTTTATACAATGTTTAGGATATAAGAATTTGTGGGTGTTTTCTTTTGTTTTTGGGAGATGAGGAGGAAAAGAAAATTGAAAAGGAAAGGAGAGAAGGGTTGAAAAAAGAGAGGAAAAATGGCTAGCCATGATTTTTTTCTTTGCCAGCTCTCTTTTACAAGTTCATTGTACACAGAAAGAAAAACACTATTTTTTGTACTTAAAAGGCCAAAGAAACATGAAACTACGCAACGAAATAATGAAAAAGAAACTTGATATTATATCGAATATATATCGATCACAAAAAAGGAAAAAAAAGATGATGCCTTGTTTCAGTGCCATGGGTGTTTAGAAAGAGTAGCACCCACCTCCACCTCCTGAAGAGAAAAGATCTTTAAAAAACAATATTTTGATTTCTATTTTCATCAGGTTGAAACTGTTAAAAAGGATTCTTGTGAATCTTGGTGCAGCAGCTGTAGTAGAAAAGTGTAGCTGATAAATGAAGACCAAGTTACTGGTAACGAGGATTTCAAGCGGAAAACTAAAAAAGGAAGTAGGTGGGTTTGATTTAGAGAGGAGTAGTACATCAGACATGAAATGCCCATGTACACGACCTTGAAAGGCAGATAGGAAAAGAAGCTCCATCTTGGACTTGTACCTTGACCTGGAAGAACCCTAAATAATGCCTCTACCTGTAGCCCTAGTCCTAGCTATCTTGAAAAAGCTTTATCACCACAGGAAGTCTTTGGGATATGTGCTTCTCTTTTGGACAATTGCAACTCACTTGACCATGCTTTCAGTTGCTTGTTTATAAGGGATCAATATTCTTGTGAAGGGTTTCGAATTCATCAATTTCCCTTGGCCTTCCATAATCTTTCACACTGTGCTCCAAACACATATATAGTACTTTGTGCTTGTTTTAGATGGGAATTCATGTTGCATACTGAGACAAAACCAGTCTAGAATTTTTAATAAAATACAACATAAGAAACAGAATTTTGAGCTATTTTCCAAGCTCATCAAGAAAATCTCATGATTCATGAACCATGATAGGAAAAGTGAAAAAATTTTGCCAGAAAAGGAAATTTTATAAATTGGGGTAGAAAAATTAATCATTTCCAAATTTGTAACTCTTTTTAGGTGAATTCCCACTTTGCTCTTCAAGAAAAGAACCAAAATAATTTCGGCTAACAAAAGCGTAACAATAAAACAAGCCAGTAATGGCCAGTTCAGCTCTCCTTTCCAAAAGACATGAAAAAAGGAAGAAGAAAAAGATAAAGATAAATTAAGAAAGAAAGAAACAATATAGAATTCAGTGCTGTACCGCTAAAATGGTGTTGCAGAAGTTGCAGTGAACATAAACAACACGTTCAGATGCCAAGTCCAGTGACATTTTTTTTTCTTACTTTTTCTCTCTTTTCTTAAAAGTAGTTTTGTAATTATGTATTCCCCAAGAACAAGGAAAAGAAAAAGAAATACAAATAGTGTGGATCAAGGTTAAATAATTGATGAAGAAAAACAGGAATATAGTAACGAAGAGAACTAACTGGGACGACAAAGGAGAAGAAAATTATTGGCTTTTTTTTTCTTCTATCTTATATGAATTAATTTTGAGACACAGAATTTGAGAAGTGAACAAAAAACTGATTAGACTAGTCCGGTCGGGAGAGAGAGAGAAGTGAAGTGGGGGTGGAGACAGTGGGAAGGCAAGTGGGTTTCTTATTTTTTATTTTATTTTTTTATTATTATTATTTTTCTTTATTGTGAAATGTGGGTATATCGATCTGAGAGAGAGAGAGAGAGAGAGAGAGAGAGAGGAAACGAAAGGAAAAGAAAAGAAAGTGGTTGGGTGATGTTATGATTGAGAGAATGAGTGGGTGGGAATCACCAGTCTCCTAACCATTTTGGCTTTCTGCAGCGGACTAGGATATTAATGCTTCGGAATGTTTTAGGGATGTTAGAAAAGAGAGAATGAACGATAGAGGTCAAATTATATAAGGTTTTCATGTGAAAATTTAAAATTTAGTTTTTATATTATAATTTATATAAATTTAATTTTTAAATTATTTTAATTTTATAATTTTAGATCAATCATTAATTTTATTAGTTTTTTATCATTAAAAATATTGATATAATTGTTAATTTTGTTAACGTGACATTGATTTTTTGATATGGTATTAAGTTACTGATGTGATAATTGAAATTGATGATATCAATTGTTAAATTATGTAAATAATCTTAGTACTCAAAAGAAATTTAAAATTTAATCCTTATACTATATGTTATTTGAAATTTAATTTTTGTATTTGTATGAAATTTAAAATTTAATCTTTTAATACAAAAAATTTTGAATCTTTTTAGAAATTTTTTAGTTTTTTAAAATATTAAATGTTAAACATTGCTACAATATTCTCTCATAATATTATGTCACAATATTGAAAATTCTATCACAATGTTTTGTCATAATTTTTTGTCATTCATGTAAAATATTATTATTAGTTTTGTCACTATTTCTTATTACATTTCATCATAAAATATAAATTTATTACCAATTTTATCATATTTTTCTTTCATAATTGTAGTATTATTACGGCCATATAGAAAATCTTATACAAATCTATTAAAAATTCATCACAAAAATTTGTCAATATATAATATAAATCTGTCACTATCTAATTTTAATAAAATTATTATTTTTATTAATTTAGTAAATAAATTAGAATTATAATAACATCCCATAAAGGTAAAATTATCTATCAAATAGAGTTTATATTCCTTTAAATTAAACTCTATTTAAATGATTTTTTTTTATAATCAAATCTAGATTCAATATTTTAAATACATTAAAATAGTTTATTAAATTGAATGTGTATTATTTTTAAAATTAACTTTATTATTTAACTTAACATAATTATTTAAATAAGTTTTTTTCTGAAGGCTCAAAAGTTGAAAGTTTTCATTATGATACACAATGTTAATGTTTTGGTTTATCAAATAAATCATTTCTTTTGTTCATTTTACTAGGATTCAAAATTTATCCTTCAAATGGATAGAAGCTTATCTCTGTAGACATTTACTTTTGTTCGAGCATGCTTTGGCCAATTATGATGCTTTTAGAGTCAGGCATAGTTCTTATCCAACATTTCTTTAATATTTATGAATTTTTAAAATTGAATTTTGGATTAAATTAACCCAAATGTCTTGTGGTCAAACTTGGTCAAATTGATAAAACTTGCTCGAATTTGGGTCAACTCTTGAAATTCACAACTGAATAAGACTATTAAGGCTTCGAATTTAGAAAATTATGATTTGAATTCTTAAGAATTTTGATTGCACCTTATAAGGGTAAAATTACCATCATGCCTTTTAGGAGTATTTTTGTAATTTAACCTTATTAAGGTCGATTTTTCGAAAAAAGATTCAGATCATGTTTTTATATTATTTCATGAATTTTGTTGCAATAAAAATATTAATTACACCTCAAAAAGGTTGAAATTACCAAAACACCTATTAAGGGTATTTTCGTAATTTGATTTTCTCCATGTTGGCTTTTAGTGAAATGCTCTAGATCATGTTTTGATATTATTTCATGAATTTTGATGTATTGAAAACTTTGATTGTACCTCAGAAAGGTTGAAGTTACCAAAATGCTCTTTATGGGTATTTTCATTACTTGACCTTCTCAAGATTGATTTTTCACAAAAAGTTTTAGTTTATATTAAATATTATTTTATGAATTTTAGTGCCTTAAAATCATGAGAATAAATATTGGATCATAAGATTTTAGGAAAATCATAAAAAAGCTTAAAAAAGCACTAATAAAGGTAAAATGACTTTTTTTCATTAGGATAGCTGCACCATATGCCAAAATGAATGCTGTATTTTTTCAGAATCATTGATCTTAAAAAGTTTACATCCTAAGGTTAAGATTGCTTTCCTTGGTCACTAAACTTAGAGAAAAAAAAACATTTAGGGCTAGAATTTTTTTTTTTTTTTATCAATCCAAGGGCTAGGGAAAAGAGTCTTGGTCTTTAAACATATCATTTAGGGCTAGAATTTTAGAGGAGGCATTTGGAAGTGGCGAAAAAAATCGAAAAAGAAAAAGAAAAAATCTAAAAATTTGGAAAAGCTTTGTAAGATAGCCATTTTCTAACAATTTTCATGCACTTTTCATCTTCATTCCATGTAGTTTTTTATTCCAAGAGCCTTCTCCCATTTTTAATGATTTACATGCTTTGATTTATGATTTAGATGTGTTTTTAATGATTTGGTTTTGTGATTATCTTGTTTGCATGGTTTGATTATATTTTTGCTTAGTCTTTTTAAATACAAATGCTAGATTGTTGATTTATTTTTTATTAGTTTTTTAAGTGTTTGATAAAAGTTTTATTTTGAATAAATGATGCTTCTTTAATTGCTTGATGTGTGCTTAATATGTGTTAGCTTTTGAATTTGATTTTTAATGCTTATAATGTTTGTTAGGTGTTTGAATAAATTTACAAAGTTAGAAAGTTTGTGTTTATGGTGTATTAAAATTGTTGAATAAATAAAAATGTTAGTTTTCAATAGTTTTTCAAGTGTTTGATAAAATGACTATATAGTACTTACTAACCTGACCTAAGGGTATTGGTTTTGGCATTGCCTATTACCTTGGCCAAGCCTTTCCTTTCTCTCTTAGTCATAAATTGCTTGTTTTTAGTGTTTGCTAGGTGTTTGTTAATTTGCTCATGTCATACATCGTAGTAAAATAATCTCTTGCATCTAACATTGTCAAACATTGTTTTAATATATTTTCCTGCACTTTAAAACCATAAATAAATTTCAAAATCATGCTTTTTTGGCTTGCTTTAAAAGTCTATCTAAATATTGGAGTTTTTTAGAGAAGTTCACGAAAATTATGGTAAACCTTAAAACCCTAAACTAAACCATAAACCCCAAAAATTGATCCTAGATTCATTCTCATGCATTTGCATTTCATTTTAATAAATTGTTACATGTATTAGCATTCTTGAGTTGCCATTGTCACCCATACATTTGTATTTGTCATTCACACTTTAATTGTCATTCATATATTATAGTTTATTATACTCATGTACTTCATTCACATGTTTTAAAAACAATGTTTTTTATTTTTTTAAAAAAAAAAAGCAAAAAATGTTTTTAGAAAATAATAAGATTAGGTAATATTTAAAGTAAAAATAAATTTTGAAATCTGGCCTAAATAGAGCGGAATGAAATATATATTTTAATACTAAGGATTTTCCATCTTGATCCAAGATAATTAGATTTATTTTCAAAAATTCAAAATAAAAATGGGTTTTCTAAAATTTCAAAGTGATTTGATTTGAAGAAAAATGATTTTGGAGGGAATAAATGAAATTTAAGGAATTAATTTTTAAATATTAAGATTAAAACCACTTTTATCAAAATAAAAGGATAACATGTGATCAATTAATATCATTTTTAAAATGGACACTGTGAGGTGCTAATTTTTTTCCACATATAACCGTTATTCCATATCCAAATTTGTTTCACAAACTGAACGAAAAATTGTCTTTCTAATAATATTTAATTAATTTTAAAATTTTATTAAGAAGATAAGTTTTTTAGGTATCCAATCACACTTAGCCAAAAAAAATTATTGCGACTTTTTTGAATTTGAAATTTTTCAAATTTTTGTCTAATGTTTCGTAAAACTGTTAGGACAGTCCCTCATAAGAATCTAGGTTTAAATATTTTATTTTATTTGGTTGGATGGAATGGTCATTTCATTCATGATCTATTTCAGATTTATTGCAAATGCAACTCTATTTAATAGTTTGGTTCATTATAAATTTTATTATGATATATTTAAACTAATTAAAATAATATTAACTTTGATATATTAATGTCAATTATTAATAGTATAATTGATTAATATAAATGATAAAAATATTATTATTGATATTATTAATAATTAATTATATATAATAAAGATTTATGTATTTCAAAAAAAAATTATATTAAAGGGTGTGGACACACCATTTTGTCTAAAAAAAATTTTTGGGATAAAAAATTAGCCTTCAACCTTAAAATGAGCCCGATTGAGAAACTTTGAACTCAATAAGATAAAAGCCCAAAATTTTTAATTATAATATGATTTTAATTTAGATTTGATTTTTATAATTTATTTTGGTCTTTTTAAAAAAGTTAGAAGTCAAAAGTAAAAAAAAGCCAAAAGTTTTTTAAAAAAAAAAAAGCAAAGGAAAAACATGAAATTTGGAAAATCAAATATGCAAATTAATGGAAAATCAAGGACAGATCATTAGGAATCAATCCCAAATAAAAGGGATTCAATCCCTATAATTAGAACACAAAAAACACACATAAATGAAAAGGGACAAAAATCATAGAGGAATCATGGGCAAGCAATCGGTCAAAGAATTTAAAAAGTTTTCTAGGTTTTTAGAATTTTTTGGGGAAAGAAACTCATAAGCAAATTCTAGTAGTCATAGTTTTTTGGTTTTGATCTTTTAGTTCTGGAATTTTGGGGTTTTGGGTTTGGTTCAATTCTTTATTGGTTTTTGGAAAATTTTCTAGGGTTGGATTCATGAATTTGGTTTTCTGGTATGATCTAAGGGTTATTTTGTAGTTTTTTAAGCTTTTAAGGAAAACTATTTTTATTCTAGGTTGATGAGTTTTTTTTTGTTTTTTTTTTCTTTTTTGGGAATTTTTGGCTTGAATTTCTAGAGTCTAATTTGAATTTTTTGAATTTAGATTTGAGTTCTGGGTTTGTCTGGGTTTATACTTGAATTTTTTGACGGGTGTTGAATTTTCTAGTGATGTTCATGAGGATCGTAAGGTTTTGGTAGTTGCTGTTTTTTGGGTTTATCTAAGTTTCTAAAAAAGTTTGAATATTCTTGCTACTGTTTGAATTTCACGATGCCAAAATCTGGGTTCATCTTGCTCGATTGAATTTCATGGCAAGATGTTCTAGAGAAAGGTCAAAGAGTTTTGGCTTAAAAAGAAAAACAAAAACAGAGTTTTGAAGAAAATAAGATGATATTTAACTTCTATACCCAAGGTCAAATAATGACGTTTTGCAAAGCCTAACCCTCGTCCCAGCCCGCGTGGATCCTCACGTGAACTTGATGAATAGTCAACCCTATCATAGCATTTTTCTTTTCTTTTTTTGTTGATTTTCTATTTTGATTTTCATTTTAAATTTTTTTTGTCATTTTCCCCTCTTTTTATTGATTTTAATTTAATGGTTGAATTAAATTTTAAAAAATTGGTAAAATTATTTATTGTATTATATATTTTTTATTTGCTTTATTATAATTATTTAAAGATACTTGGATTAAGTTTGGGATCACTTTTTAAAATGGGATAGATTTAGTTAAGTGGTTAATTGCACCTAAACAAAAAAGATTGGTGGTGATTCCTAAAGTTTATGTCTAGCGATGAGTCTACGAATCTATACATTATGATAGTTTGATGACTCTGTTAAAGATATTAGGAGAGTCTAACCAATAATTGATTTCTTGTTATCTAAGCCTAACCTAATAAATTTAAAAAAATTTCTCATTGTTTGTATTTTTATTTATTTATTTATTTATTTATTTTCATATTTATCATTTATTTGCATATGTATAACATGGACTTTACACCGAGTTTCATCTATTAAGAGAGAGTAAAGTACCTAAACTTTCATGAGAATTCATGTCTTCGTATGGGCTAGCAAAATATTCTCATTCAAATTGAACCCTTTTTGTTTGTAGCCTATAATTGGTGAAGATTAGGACACCTTACTAGTTTATAATAGATAATGAAAAAAAGAACAATTTGGGAACCCTTGGATTGTAAAACCTTTGAACTTAGCATGTAAATAATCCCTAAAGGTCTAAACCTAGGTTAAAGCCCTACTTTTCCTTACTTTAAAAAAGCCCTAAATAGGACATATGATGACATATTTATTCTACTTGTAAATTTATATATATATATATATTTTTGTATATTATTTGCATACTAACCTTTTATGTTATTCTTTGTATTTATATATAGTTTTTTGCATATACTATGTGCCTACTAACCTTTTTTTTTAATTATGCGTGCATTCATATTATTAGGTTTATCAAAAGGAGTAATTGCCACAAAAAAATTTAACAAAAAAAAATCTTAATTATATCAATATAATGCCTAGCAAAGTCTTCTATTGGCCTGAAAAGGGAGTCCGAAAAGTTGAAACTTGCAAACAACAGGCTAGAAAGGGAAGTTAAAACACTTGCATAAGAAAAGGATGAATGGAAGAGTCTGTTTGCTAACTTGAACACAATATGGTCATCCACAACTCGAGAGTTGGCCTAACTTTTGAAAGAAAATGGACAATTGCAAATAAAGCTATAAGAAAGGGATGAGACACTCTTTGAGGCACAAAGGCACATCCAAATGCTAAATGGGGTTATGGTTGAAATTGAAATAAAAATGGAGGTTGTGAATAAAAAGTGTAAGCAAATAAAAGAGGCATATGTGAAAAAGCATAACCAGTTGGAATCCTTGCTTGACTAGATCACTATGGCTACTTACAAAGCCAAGAACTTGGTAGAAAAGGTTGAAGAATGAAACATAAGAGTGCTACCAGTGGGAGCACATGATCAAGAACTGCTAAATTTTTTTAATGAAGTGTAAAGCCAGTATCAACAAATTAGAGATTTTTTTTTAATAAATTCTAGATAGATGTAATATTGGGCTCCATTAGAAATAACTTTTTAATTCAATAAAGATTTTTTTGTTAACAATTGTTATATGGTAAATTCTCTTTATTGCATTCATGCATTCATGCATAACTAGATGGTTTCATGAACATTATTCTAAATATGCATCTTAATTGTGGTATAGCAAGATTCAAGAATAACTTGACCAACTCACCACCAGTATAACACCTAAGTCCAAGCCAAAGAATGGAGTAAGACAATGCAAGTCATGTAAAGAAGTTGAAGAGGCTCAAGAGAAAAGTAAATGGGAGATAAATAAGATCCTAGAGGCTCTAAATAGCTGAATAAGAGAAAAGTTATGAAAAACACCAACCCTAAAGATTATCCATTACAGGATGTTGTCAACCCTTTATGTTTTCCTAGCTATGGCCCATATCATGCCCAGTCCACCCAAAATATTCCTCCACAGCAATTTATACTTTCTCATGATATACTTATCCAAGGATGTCTACTCCATCACTTAAAGGCAATTTTAAAGCTTCTTAATCCTGTATTCATAGAAAAAGCAATCGAACCAGTTTAAGTTCCCAACCTAGATGACCAAAAAAAAAATTAAAAGCTAAGGATAGTTGAAAGTTTAGAGGATTTAAAGTTTGAATTTATGATGAACTTATTGAAAGAGAGACAGTCATTGATGGTATAGACTTTTATGGCTCCATGGATGTAGCTGGCCTTTGCTTAGTCCCAAATGTTGTAATCCTGTCAAAGTTCAAAGTCTTTGAGTTTGAAAAATACAATGACACTAAGTGTCTGATCACACATGTCATAATGTATTATCGAAAAATGACTACTTATACTAGTGATAAAATGTTATTGATGCATGTGTTTCAAAATATCATTACTGGCTCAACTGTAAGGTAGTATGTTTAGCTAGATCAAACCCACATCTACTTTTTGAAATGAGTTTACTCGGGCGTTTATTAATTAGTACCGTTATATTATTGACTTGGCCCCTAATTATTTTTTTTTTATAAAGCATAGAGAAGAAGGCAACAAAGTCTTTCAAATAATATGCCCAATGATGAAGGGATATGGCTACTCAAGTTTAACCTCCTCTGACTGAAAAAGAAACAATTATCTTATTCGTAAGCACCCTAGAGACACTCTATTATGAGAAGATGATAAGGAATATAACAAAAAAACTTTGTTGAAATGGTAATCTCATGGGAGATTATTGAAAATACCATCAAAAATAGTAAGCCTGAAGAAGGATGGCTAGTAGTACCAAGAAATGTGGGATCCCTAAGAAAAAAAATTGAAACCCAAGTTGTGAGTTTCGAGGAGCAAAAATTCAGAAGTTATACTCCATATCCATCATATGTTCATCTTGCTTATTACCCTACAATAAAAAATATTGCACAGCTCATTTACCAGCCTCATTACCCAACCATGAATAACATCTACCCAAGCCTTTATCAACCAACCTTTTGAGCACTTATATATGGGCCTAATCTTGTCACTATGCCAATTTCAAGGCCTAACAATTAAGTAAGTGGTTTGAAAAGATCCAAGCACTGTTATAACGTATAGATCCATGAACCTACTACTAGACATGGATAAAAGGGAGTCGCCACCAATATTTTTTTATTTAGGCGTGATTGACCACCTGATTGAATCTATCTTATTTAAAGAGTAATCCCAAGATTAACTTAGGTATCTTTAAATAGTAAATTCTAATCTACGAAACTAGAGTTTAGGTTTGAAAGTATGGTTACGTGTGAAAAAAGTTATAGCACCCTCAGACGTCCATCTAAATGATGGTACTAGTTTGATTTTCAATTATCCAAGCCTTAATTATATTTATGATTTACTAGATAATTTAATATTGAAAATATATCTTAAAATTGTCCCAATAGTTTGGTAATAATTTAATATAATTCTCTCACCTCAAGAGTATTCACGAAGACTACTATCTCACTCTAAAGAGGCTCCGTCATTAAATTTATTAAATTATTTTATTTCAAAAAAGTAGTAAGTCTCCCAATAGTTTGTAGGACTTACTTTAAAACAAATCTCTCAATAGTTTGGTGACATTTTTGTACAAATTTGAAAATTAAGTCTCCTAATAGTTTGGTATAACTTAATTTGAATCAATCTTCCAATAGTTTAAAGGATAAAAAATTTATTTATTTTACGCTTTTTATATATGTATGTTTTGAAAATCGATTTATGAAATTTCTTATTTTTTATCCTTTTCTTTTTTTTAAAAAAAAAAAAGGCTTCTTTTGATGAGATGTTTTTATTCAGTTTCTTCTATTCTTTTAGAAAGAAAAGATTTTTTATTTTTATTATTATTATTATTATTTAATATTGAATAAAAAATATGAAAACCAATAAAATTACAAAACTAAAAATAATAAGATAAAAAATGAAATGAAATTTAAAAATAAAATAAAATAAAATAAAAAACCTTGTAATTCGGGTTAGGTCAAAACGGATTAGCGCACGAATCTAACTTGGGTTCACACGAATTTTAAGTCACCTAGAACAACGTCGTACAGAAGTAGTATAAAAGTCAGGTTTAGTGCTTTTTTGCTCATAAACTTTCTTTTCTTTCTCTCTCTAGTCGGATTCTCTCTGCCTTCTCTCTAAAACCCAACAAAAAAAAATCTTGTAATTCGGGTTAGGTCGAAATGGATTGACGCACGAATCTAACTTAGGTTCACACAAATTTTAAGTCAACTAGAACGACGTCGTATAAAAGTAGTGTAAAAGTCAAGTTTAGTGCTTTTTGCTCATAAGCTTTCTTCTCTTTCTCTCTCTAGTCGAATTCTCTCTGCCTTCTCTCTAAAACCAAACCAAAAACACCATCGAAAACTACAACCGAAAATTGAGAAACCTACTGATTTCTAGAAAAGTCATCGAAAAATTTAATCAAAAACTGAAAAAACCCATCAATTTTTGGAAAAACCATTAGAATCCCACTGAAAAATTCAACATCACTAGAAAATTCAACCAAAAAATTCAAAAACTTATAAAAAATTTCATCCAAACCTAGATTTTTTCAGAAAAACCCCAAACTCCCCCAAATTTGCCCAGATTACTTATAGAATTCCTCAAAACCTTAATCCTACCTTCAAAAAGCTAAAATCAAATCTAGAACTTTAGATTGAACCCAAAATCCATAATCAAAATTTTAAAGTACTCCCACTACCCAAAATTTTTCTAGACCTTTCTCTTTAAAAATTTGTGTCTCCCCCTCTGTCCTCCGTAGTGCTAGTTCAATTTATAGGCAGCTCTAAAATAGATTTTAAGAAATGGACAGAATCAATCCCAGGTTTGAATCCTGGGATTGAATTATGTCCGAATGTGATTTTAGGTCCCAGAATTTCAACAATCATATTGATATGATTTTGCATTAAAACTTTGACCAAGCAGGTGATATTCTGATTCTAATTCTAGATTTCCTTGTTCATGTGCAAATTGGAGCAAAAAGAAAAAACAAAAGAAAGAAAAGAGAAAAAACAAAAATAAAAATAAAAATAAAAATAATATATTAGTAATAATAATAATGATAATAATAATAATAATAACAATAATAATAATAATAATAATACGGTACAATAACAATTTTAACAATACTATAATAATGTACAATAGTATGCCATAATATTATATTATAATATATAATATAATAATAACAAAAATACTAATAATAAAAGAAATTGATCCAATTGGTCTCGAATACAAATGGGTGTCTACAAGCGCAATTAAGAGAGAACTCGTACTGATCATATCCCTATAACATACACTAAGCTATTCCTAGAATCAGTCAAAAATGACCTAGTATCCCTGGTTCTTTTAGAACCATTGAAACCACCATATTCCAAATTGTATAATGTTAATGCCACATATGATTATCATAATGAGAATGTAAGTCACTTTATATAAATCTACCATGCTTTCAAGCATAAGGTGCAAAGTTTGATCCGAGTAAGCTTAGTAAGCTTCAATGAATCAGAGGAGCTGAATGTACATGAAAGCCTTTGCCTGATCATCCAGACGCATAATTTTAAGAAGGATATAAAAAAGCTGATTGAAATTGTTTGTCATTTTAGAATTTCTTTGAAATAATGGACTTTTTTTATTGTACTAGGATTCATTTTATTTTAAATCATTTTAATAAAAGTGGCAAATATAATGCATTTTTAGGACATTTCCTTTTTCATGTAAATCACCATTTAATGCTTTTATCTTCTTACATCTTTTCTTATATCCATTCTCAAATTTCAAATAATGAATGTTCAGATAGTCATGACAACAATTTAAGATTTGATTTTGAAAACATCATTCATGTTGATAAATTGAGATTGTTGATTCATTGGGATTACTAAATAAAAAAAGATAAATCTAGCAAAAAAGTTCACTTGCTGAAAGATAAAGTTGATGCAGAACATGATTTTTATTTTTTGGTCAATGAATATTTTTTATTAAGAGTATTCATATTTGAAATGAGAAATAGCCATATTTCTTCTACATTTCACAAAAATTATCTTTTGTTACCCTGTTTGAGTTTGTTAAAAATTTTTTTCAAAGAACCATAACCAAGGATCATCCTCCACATTGGGAGATAAAATTTAAAAAACTTGGAAAGTAAAAATCCTTAATGACATCAAGGGCAAATCCTTTTTGTACTCAATTTTTTGAAAATTTTAAGAAAAAAAAAGAAAGAAAAAAAAATTGTTGGGGCAAAACGTTAAGGAACTCTACATGGAAAGAAATGATCATTGGTGTGATTATCCTTCAAATATAGTTTGAGCTTGTTTTATCCATTTCTTTCATAACCCATCACCTTATGCTACATTATGTTCCTTAAAAGTTCATTTTGATCAAATATGAATACTTGAATTGGAGAATCATGAATTGAACTAAGGTAGGTTTACTATTAGATTGTTTAAGATTTGGATGAATCAAGGGAAAAATGAGAAAAAAAAGATGAGAAAAAGATATGCAAAAAAATAAAAATAAAAAGTAAAAAGAGAAAAAAGAGGAAAAATGAAAACTTAAACTAAAAACCTGAAAGGTCGGTTTAAGCAAAAAATAGAGACTCAAAAAAATAACTTCATTTAAGAATCCTAGAAATATAGATGATGATTAGTTCAAAGATCGAGAGTATCGATGGAATGTGTTTTTGATAAAGAATTATGAGTTGGAGTTCAAAATTGTTTGAACATTCATTATTTTGGATATTGATATCCCATTTAAATAGACACAATATTTTGTTTTTGTTCATCCTTAATTTATTCTTGACCAGATTTCTTTTTAATAACAAATACCCATTCTTCTTGTTCTTTATCAAGTGTGCATACCTTAATGAATTGAGAAAATGTATCATATTTGTCATAAATTAGAATGATGATAAATAAGTGAATGATAATGTCCGTAAAAGATTTTTTTTTCATTCTTTTGAAAGAAGTTTAAGATAAAATAAGTAAAAGAAGCCTGAAAAGATGATTTGAAAATGGTAAATGAGATGATCTAGTGATGAATAAAGTGATGGATTGGTCAATATAACTTGTGAGTTGTGACCAGTTCAAGAAAATACTATAGATTAATTGAGCGAATGATGGAATTTGTTATGAGTTCATTAATGCTGAGAAGCTACGAATGAATATATGAGATGGTGGCGTCTTGAGAATCTTGTTACTACAATTAAAATTTAATAGCATTGATTTAGTGACATCAACGTTACATACATTGTGTTTATATTGTACATATATAATTTGATGAATATTTGAATCCTTGATAAATGCATTTGCATAATGATTTGGGTATGCGCGTAGAGAACATTTGAATCATAGTATGACATTTGTATTATTATTTAAAACATGCATTTACATCATTTAGTAAGAATCTAGATTGTTACATTAGCATCATTTAGAAGGCATTTGCATTGTTATCATGATATTGATCGCATACAAGAATTCAATTTTGATTGGAGAAATTTTTTTGACTTTGGAATCCTCGAATAAAGAAGATCTTTCATGATGAGATTTTTTGGATAAGAAAAACTTTTTCAACTTCTAAAATTATAGAGCTTTTGTTTAAAGGAGTTTTTCGACTGAGAATCTTTGAAATTTTGGATGCAAAACTCTAAAGTTTTTTAATGAGAAGCTTTAAAATTTTGGATGTGAAACCCTAAAATTTTTTAGATGAGAATTTTTGAAATTTTGGTTGTAAAAAATTAAAGATTTTGAATGTGAATTTTAAAAATTTTTTATGTGAATCTCTAAGTTTTTTTAAGGAAAATCTTTAACTTTTAGATGTGAAAACTTAAAATTTTTCGAATGAGAATCTTTGAATTTTGGCTATGAACCTTGAAATCTTTTATGTGAATCCCTAAAATGGTCAAATATGAAATTTTAAATTTTGGATGTAAATCATTAAAAAAAATCCTTTAAATACGAATATTTGAATCTTGCATGTGATTTACTGCTTGCGAATCTTTACAATGACAAAGTTAAAAGTTCTTGCAAACTTGAAGTTTTTGCGAATCTAAAAATCTTGCGAATCTTCAATTTTTGTAAATCTAAAAGTCTTGTGAATCTTTAAAGTCTTACGAATCTGAATTCTTATGAATTTGAAATTTTTTTGAAGTTTTTAATTCTTGCGAATCTAAAAATCTTTGTGAATCTGAAACTTTTGTGAATTTGGAACCTTTGTAAAACTTGAAATCTTATGAATCTAAAAATTTTTGCCAATCTTAAATCTTTTGGAATGTTAAAATTATTATGAATTTTTTGTGAATCTTGGAGTCCTTAAATCTTTTAATAAACCTTGCGAACTTTGAAGTTTTGTGAACATAACGTTAAACCTTTTAATTTTTAAATTGTGAATATTTGGATTTCAAGCTAAAAATTTAGAATTTTTTTGAACTCAAGCAAAATGGATGTCTTTTCATGGCAAGGTGTTTTAGAGAGAGGTAAGAGTGTTTTGGCTTAGAAAAGGAAGCAGAAAAGAAGTGATGAGGAAAATAAGAGGATTTTTAACTTTTATACCCAAGGTGAAATGGTGTTGTTTTGCAAAGTCTTACCTGCGTTCCAGCTGGCATGGATCCGTGCATAAACCTAATGAATACCTTACTCAATTGCAGCATTTTTCATTTCTTTTTTTATTAATTTTCTACTTTGATTTTCATTTTAAATGTTTTTATCTTTTTTTCCTATTTTTATTGATTCTAATTGAATGATTGAATTAAATTTAAAAAATTGGTAAAATTATTTATTGCATGATATATTTTTTATTTGTATAATGGATTAGCAAGTATGATATCTAATTGTATGTTTTTATATTATGTAATTTATTAAATATATTTTGTATGATTGCATGATAATTAATATATTTGCATTATTGCATGATATTATATTATTATTTGCATAATATTATTTTGCATGATAATTTATGTTTATTTTATTTGACTTTTTTAATTAAGAAAAAGGGTTTTCGAAAAACTAAAATTTCAATCATACCAAATTATTGGATAATTTAAATTTTAAATTAAGTCTTACCAAACTATTGAAAAACTTAATGAATTTTTTTGAAGTAATATATATTTTTAAAATCCTACCAACATATTGAAAAATAATTCTTGACAGAAAATCTTACCAACATATTAAAAGATATTTATGAAAATAAATTGCTTCCACAAACAAATAAATTTTTAATCTTACCAACATATTGGAGGATAATCTTTGACAGAAAATCTTATCAAGATATTGAAAGACATTTCTAAGGATAAATTGTTTTCACAAATAAAAGTTTTTTACAATAAAAAATGGATTAAATAAATCCGACAATGGAGTCTTTTCAGAATGAGACACTAGTATCCATGAATACTCTTGAGGTGAAAAAATTATCTTAAATTGCTACCAAACTATTAGAGTAATTTTAAGATCAATTATCAATAATTAAATTATTTGGTAAATTACAAAAAGACTTTATAGCTTGGATAATTTGAAATCAAACTGATACCATCTTTCAAATGGGTATTGTAAGTGTACTATAACATTCCTCATACGTAATCGCACTCTCAAACCTAAAATCAGATTTTGTAGACTAGAATCTATCTTTTAAAGATATTCGAATTAACTTTAGGATCTCTTTTTAAAATGAGACAGATTCAGTTAAATCACCAATCGCATCAAAACAAAAAAGATTTGTGGCTATTCTTAAAGTCTATGTTTAATGATTGGTTAACAAATTTTTATGTAATGACAAAAGGATTAAAATATTTTAAAATTTAATATTTTTAAAAAATTATAAAATATTAAAATATTTTTTATATTAAAGGGATTAAATTTTAAATTTCATGTAAGTATAGAGGCTAAATTTCAAATTTCATGTAGGTATAAAAACTAAATTTCTAATTTTGTGTAAGTATATGAATCATTGACATAATTTAACAATTGATTTTATCTGTCTTAATTACCATATTAGTAAGGCAATGCCACATCAACAAAGTCAACACTCTCATCATCAAATCAAAGGCCATGTTAGCATTTTTTACAACAAAAAATTAACAAAATTAGTAATTGGATTAAGATTATTAAATTAAAATAGTACGAAAACTAAACTTTTATGAATTACAATACATAAACTAAATTTTAAATTTTTGTAAAGTATAAAGACCTCTAGTATAATTTGACTGATGAAAGAAAGAAAGAGAGAGAAAAGATGGTTCAAAGAAATTAGTTGTTTAATTTTTTTTTTTTAATATTTGAGATTGTTAGTATTTGAATATTAATCATTAGAATTAAGAGTCCAACATTCTATCAATAGATCATGTGATTGTTGATAAATTTGGAGTTTAATTTAATTGATTATGCAATTACATTTAAAAAATGATATGTAATTTGTATAAATTCAAAATTTAACGCTTGCAATTTATTTTTTGATTCTCATAACATGGGTTCTTTTTGTTAAAAAAAAATTCATATTAAGACGTGAAAAGAATGAAAATAGGAGTTTTTATTAGGATTATGAAGTTAATTTTAGTTATTTATTTACTTATTTTATAATGACAAATTAAGTGCATGTTTGAGGTCGAGAAAGTTAGAAAACAAGGCTAAAATACTATATATAAAAAAAAGCTTCTGCATTATTTTATTTTTTTTTATATAAGCCTTTATTTTTTTATTGTACCTAAATAAATCTTTATTATTTTAATTTATATCCAAATAAATCTTTATTTCAAACAAAAAATTGATTTATATAATTAAATAAAATTAAAGGTTAATTGTTTATTTAGGTATACATTAAAGGTTAAGGAATTATTTAGATGCAAGTTAAAGTTCAAGGGTTTATTTTAGTATAATAAAAGTATAAAAACTTATCTAAAAATATGATAAAGTTCAATGACTTTCTTGTTATTTTAGCCTTAGAAAAATTAAAGTGATAATTTAGCTTGCTTGTCTCTTCTCTAATCTCTAGCTAAGCTAGCTTGAGATTTTTTCCACTATTTCTTCTTCATAAACCTTTTTTTTTTTGTTTAAACTTTTTCCAAATTGATTAGAACATTTTAACATCATAAAGTCTAATTAAATGAGAGTTTAGGTGAGCTTTTGCTTAATTTTATCATTTGTTCGTTACTTCATTAGTCATGTAGTCAGCGAGTTATAATCATATTTTTTAACAAGTTTGAAGGTTTAATTTTTTTTAAAGGTAAAACTTGTTTTATATTTAGGATTGAGGTAGAGAAAATACTGAAAATTTTCATTTTGTTTAAATTTCATTAAATTTTGTCATTGTAATCTTAGTTTTATTAATTTTTAATAAAAATAATAAAATTGATTAAAATTGGTTATTTTCATTAACAAAATATTTGGCAAAATATTTTACTTTCATTAATTTTTCCAAAAACCAATAAAACTTAAAGTTTAATGGCAAAATTAAATATATAATTATAAATTTGATCTTAATCTCTTTTTATTTTATAGGCTTTATTCAAATCGTAATTAAATTAGTCTCAAAGCTGGTTTTAGACCGCATTCATGTTCTAATTAACTTACTAGTTAGGTGTAAATTAAGCTATAGGATACACTCATAATCACTTTTAATTAGCATAAATCTTATGTTAAATTGACTATGTTGTTTATTTTTAACATTTATCAAGATTTTAGGTGGCAAAAATAAAGAAAAAAAAAACATTACAAGCTTCGAGCATTAATGTTGAGCTCAAGCAAAGGTGCAAGATTTTTTTTTTTTTAACCAATTAATCGAAAGAAGCATAGAATTTGTTTGGTTTTTTTTTTTTTTCAAGAAAAACGTAAAATTTATTTAATTTTAAGAATATAAGAAAGAGTGATTAGAAAATATGAAACTAAAATATTAGCATCATCATTCATAATATTTAAATACTCATAACAAAACATAAAGGCTTCATAATACATTAGTTCCTCGACCTTCCATTTTATGATAGATGTAGAAATATCAAATACAGATAAAATAATTTTAAATAAATATGACAAAATTTTTACAACAAATTAAAATAGAACAGATAAAATACATAACCAAATAATTAAATAAATCAATATAAAATTAAGTCAAATTTACAAACAGTAAAACTTAAGCTTGAGTCCAAATAAACGTACATATTATTATCCAACCGTACCAGACAAATCTTCATCTTTTCAATTCATCCGTATAAAGGGATTATTACATAATAAGTAAGACATAAAGTACATCCACAATAAAATGACATAAGATGAAAAAAGAAAAACTTATATCTTGTACAACGGAAAATTAAATTAGAGATCTAGATAAATGAAATTAATTAAAGTGCTTCAACCATTAAACTTCAATGAAAAAACCCATGTGAGATCAATAAAATCATTTAAAAGAGTACCTTATTAATTCCATAAAGAAAGTCTTTAAAACATTATGCAATTCCAACTAGGAATGGCAACGGATCGGATCGGGACGAGTTTTTGTTCGTCCCGAACCCGATTTGATTTTATACATGCAAAATCTGAATCTGATTTGATCTGACATTATATAAAATTATATCCGATTCGATCCGAAATTAATAAAATATTATTTTTAATATAAATATAAAATTAAATATATATCAAAATATATAAAAATAATTAAAAAATTATTTATATATATATCGGGTTGGATATGATCGGGTTTGCCTAAAATATGATTCTGATTTTTTTTTTCATGCCACCCAACCCGACCCGATACCCTATTTTCAAAAAAAAAAAATTGACCCTAAAATGTCCGGTCAAATCAAAACTCATCGATTTCGAATTTTTTTACCTTCTCTAATCCCAACTATATAATTAGCATAATAATAAATGAGTCGACCTTTCTCTACAAGAATGGACAAAAACTGCTAATCTCATTCTTTTGCAAAGAAGTCAACTAATTGCTTCCAATGACCTATTATGGGGATTGTAAAAGGATTCTTTATAATATGAGGTTGAGGAAGTGTTGCAATTCAATGAATAACATAGAAAAAATAAATAGAGGATAAAATGGAGGATTATTGGTTAGACTCTCAAATATTTAATATATATATATATATATATATATAAGAGATCCATTTACATTAGTGCAAATGTTACATTTTTTTATCTTTAAATCAAAATAATTAAACGTAAATATTATAATTTTAATTTTAATTTAATGATAAAAAATATGTAATGTACACTAATTTAAGTGAATCTTTCTATATATATTTGAATAGAGAGTTAGGATGTTGAAAGTAAATTGTTGGAAACAAACAAAGGATCATGATATATAATATTTCATCTATGATAGTACAAAAAGATCATTAAATTAGATACCCATTTAAAATTTAATATGATGTCAAAAGTCTGAGTTGTCTCATTGTTGTTCCATTTGTAATAGGTCCATTATCCATGTCTATTTTAAACTAGACTTTTCAAATAAATTTAAAGTTTCAAAAGAGGTAAGTCGAGTATTGGCCTAAACCATGCGAAAATGGTAATTTTGATACTTAATTAGTCAAACAGTTCAAATTAATTGGAAATTACCCAAATTAAATATTAAATTTCTAAGAAAAATGATTAACCTCAAGGTCATAATGCCTGTGTATGCATGTATATATTAATTATGGATCCCTTAAAATATATAATATAATCGTCTGATGTACATATATTTGTAATTGATAGTTTGTTTTGTAGATAGGCTTGTTATTAAATGCTGTGTAGGAACCAAAATAAATTGCAACTGCCAAACAATTGTAAATGAGAGAGTTAAATTCTCTTTTGCATTTCATGGAAATTGCAGCCAATGTCAACCATACATAATCACGATGCTCGATCGATCATATGTTTTTTATGCAATTGAAATTCTGAGAAAATAAATTCAGGTACTTGACAAGCGTGCCATCCCTGATGTTAAATTCAATTAAAGGAAATTGTTGCAATATTTAGAAAGAAAGGAAAACGCTCATGGATTATCTTCCATAAACAATCAACCTACAAAATGTAAAATGTGTGCGTCATAGATACCTATTTCGTTTGGAAGTTTTTTCGAAATTGAAAATGGACATTCAACTATAAGTCAAGTCTGATTGTGAAATATTGGGTCCAATATGATATTTTTAATTTTAAGTTTAATTTGATTAATTTGATTAAATTTTTTATTTAATGTTACTTTTTTTCAAAAAGTCAAAAAGTAAAAAAAATATCAAAAGTAAAAAAAAAATGGAAAAAAAAATAAAATAAAAAAAATATAAAATTGTTGTGAAAAATGAAATTGGTGATTTAGTCTCGGATTTGATCTTGGGCTTAATTTAAATAAAATCAAATCGTAGAGAATCGATTCATGGAGAAAATAAAATTACAATCACAGATTTTGTGGAATTGGTATTTTTCAAATTGGACAAATATGAATCCCTTTTTAAGGATTCGAATCTGCAAATAACGAGGGGGAAGAAAAAAGAAGCAATTAGAACATAAAATTTTTTGGATTTTAAGTTTTTCTAAAAGTTTTTGAGAATCTCGTTTTTAGAAATTTGATTTCTCTGGAATTTTGTTTTTTAATTTGTGAATTGTATAGGGATTTGGGAAATATTGATTTGGGTTTGGTTTTTATTTTTGGATTAAATTTCTAAATGAGGACAAAAAGGCAGAGAGAAGTGTACAAACAATTGGCAGTGTAGATGTTTTTTGTGATAAAAATTTTGTTTTTTTAGGAGTTAATGGGAGTGTGGATTTGATTTTTTTTTTTTTTAAAGGTATTTGAAGGATTGGATTGTAAAGGAAGAAAAAGATTAAAAATCTGATTTTTTTCTTTCTGAAATTTTTTTTTTTGGAAATGATGAATTTTTCAATGAATATTTGAAGAATTCAGCGAGGTTTTCCAAAACCCAATGATTTTCCGGAAAATTTCTTAGTTCTCATCATACTTTTCCAGAAATCGACCGAAATTCAATCAATGCTCATTCAGCTAGAGAGAGAAACAGGGAAAAAATGGAAGAGAAAGAAAGGAAAAAGAAATTTGAAGGGAAAAAGGCTTTTTAAAAAAAAAAAACTTTTATATCGTAGCCAAATGATGCTATTTTGTTTTAAAGGAAATTCCCAAGATTTGCGTATTTTGTCGTGACTCGACCTAAATCGTACCGCATGACCCAACAACCTGCAATCTTCTTGAGCCGAGTGAGCTTTCAAGCTGAGCCTTGAGCGGTGCCACATTCAGCCACTTTTGTGTCTTCAGTCAACTTTTTCTCCAACCACCAAGTCAAGCTAGATTTTTTTGGTATATTTTTATTTTTATTTTTATTTATTTGTTTTATTTATTTGCTTCTTTGTTTTATTTTATTTTATTTTTATTTTTTATCCATTTATTTGTAGATTTTTTTAAGATAAAAAACATTTTTGAATAAGTAAAAACTGAAAAAAAATTTTAAAAAATGATTTTTTTAATAAAATTGAATTTTACCTATAAATTGGAAGGTAATTTCATTTTTAAATAAGATTTTATCAATATATTGAAGAACCTTATGATTTTTAATTAAAAAATATATTTTTAAAAATCTTATCAACATATTGGAGGATAATTCTTGACAAAAAATCTTACCAACATATTAGAAGATATTTATAAAAATAAATTGTTTCTTTTTAAAAATTAAATATTGACTAATTATCATAAATAATCTTTTAATTAAATGAGGTAATAAAATGTTCTTAAATTATTACCAATATATTTGAGTAATTTAAAGAAAATTTTCAATAATAAAAATTTTTGGTGAATTTTAAAAATATTTTAAGACATAGATAATTCGAAATCAAATTGATACCCTCTTTTGAATAGGTGTTGTGAAGTCGTTATAACATTCCTTACGTATAATCATACTTCCAAGCCTAAATCTGATTTTGTAGACTAGAATATAGTATTTAAAGATACCTAAGTCAAGTTTAGAACTCCTCTTTAAAATAAACAAATTCAGTTAATTGACTAATCGTACCTAAATAAAAAAAATTAATGATAACTCCTAAAGTCTATATCTAATGATAAATCCATAATTTATATGTTATGACATTTATCACTATGCTAATTAGGTACAAATAGAATACTTAGGAAAACAAATTAATAGTCAAACTAACACATGAAAAATATACTATTAAAGTTATAAAATTCCACAATTTGAAAGATAGTAGAGAATTTGAAATTAAATTCAATTGGTTCACATAATTATTTTTAGAAAATAATATTCAATAGTTTTAAAATCAAATTCCAATATCTGCAATTACTTCTTTTATGCTTATATTACAATATATTTTATAAAAAAAATATATAGCATTTCACCAAAATCATGCATCTCATTAAGCAATTTGAATTACTTAGTAAAATCGCAACAGAAATTATCAAAATTTAAAGAACAATACAATTTCTCGCTATAATATTTTTATGGAAAACTTTGAAAGCAATGAGTTAAAGTTCCTTTCTAAATTACCAAGATTTGGTAACTATATAGTTGTTTTTATGAAAAATATTTGTATATTACACTGGTAATTGTATGTAACTAATTCTGAAAGACAATAAGCTATGTAATTGAAACCTCTCCTAAATCTTAATTAAGAAAGAATTTATTTTTAAAATATTATCAATGAATAAATTTTATATATTGTTAGTGAAACATACATCACATCTCATTAATAAACAATTTTTAAAAAAAAATTTGAATGTTTGCTCAATAATGAGCTCAAGCATTATACGGTACACTGACAATTAATATAATCTAAACCCTAAGCCCAACCTAACGTTCTGTGCAATTGTTTAAACTTTGAGATCGATTTGGTGATCCGATGACATGAAATCAGAACTTCTTCAACCCTAGTGGTCCAAAGATTCAAATAGTGATCGATCTACACCTAAAACCTTATCCTTAATATTGAATGGTTCAATGAATGACCTCCTATCTTTCACTCAAGCCAAAAAAAAGTTTGTACTTGCTAGTTCATGAAGAAAGATTGTTTGCAAATCTTTCATATGAGACGACATAATTAATTTTGCTTAAGATACAAATGATGAAGAGATACTAATTGTACGTTAGCATAGTGTTGGCTAGTTGATGGGTCACTTACATCTCTCCATTAAGATTTAGATACCATATAGCTTCAAGCACAAGTTGACATTAATTAATATGCTAATATTCTCAAAATAGTACCCTCTTTTGTGTTTATAAAAGCATAGATCCGAATTTTTAATCCAGCTAGCTCGAATCCTCACTTTGTGTTCCTTTTTAAAAATATGTCTGAATTATGCGTATCAAATTTACTTGGTGGGCAAGTTAAATGACTTATAAATAGAGAAAATTTTTATAAGATAAGATATGATAGAAAATGTAAAAGGAGTTGGACACATCTTATGAGACTAAGAGAAAGTGCACATGAGTGTAAAGAAATATGTTTGGGATCAGATTATTAAAAATCAAGTGAGAGTCGTACTCATAGAGACCGAGTGAAAATGCCCATAGATGACCAACGAAAAAGCTAATAAATTTATTTGGGATTGATTTCTTTGTTAAACGAGATTGATTAATTTGTTTGAACGTTACGTGTTGATATAAATGTAATCTTTTATAATTATTGGATTTTTTTTTTTAATTTGGACATAAATCATATGTTGAGTGTTAAATTAAATTAAAATTTTATTTTTTACGTAAATAATTTATGATTCGATTTCACTTTCGTATGCTTAAATGATTAATTTATTATAATTTGGCTTAACAAGAATTTGGATTAAATTTTAAAAAATGTTGGATTTTGCTCAAGAGATATTATATGAAGTTAAGGGTAACAAAATGATTTCCAAACAGGGCGAATCCAAGACAAAAATAAATACCAGCATATAACCGAACTTCGAACAATCAGAAATTTGATGGGAATCCTGTAATTGACGATTTCATCAATTTGAGGCATCGTTTTCAAGGTTTCCATTTGATTTTGGAGTGTTTTACGTACGTAGTTATAATTCAATTATTATTAAATTTAATTATTAATTAATTAGGTCTGCATGCAATTTCTTGCGGCTGAGGACAACTCACTGTCATTAATGGCTAAGGATAGATACCAAATACTACGTTCAATTGAAAGTTCTTTTAGAAAATAATTAAAGGGAATATTAATGCATCTAAACTTGTGATTAGCAACCTCTCAACCTATCCACCTAAAAAGATAGAAAAATATATTATGTTCTCTCAAGTTAATTAAACATTCATGTTATATATTAAGGATAATTTTAAATTTTGTATTAGTTCATGAAGAAAGATTGTTTAAATCATGTTTAGAACTCAATCCGACTTGACTCGTCAAACTTAAAAGATTAGTTTAAAATACTTTAAAACATGAAAATATAAAAATTGTATGATTTTAAATGTATTTTGGAATTAACATTAAATAAAAAATAAATTTTATTAGTAAAATAAAATTTCAAACTAAGTCCAAATTCAAAACTCGTGCCGAAATCTACCATTTTTATTTAAACAAAATATTAAATTTATTTTTTAATTTTTAATTTTTTTAATTTTATTTTTTTGAAAGTTTTTGTATTTTTTTTCAAAAGTTACCATTTTTATCTAAACAAAATATTTAATTTAATTCATTTGATTTTTCACAATTTTTATAAAATTTTTCATATTTTTTAATTTTTTATGTTTTTTCATTAAAATTTTATAATATTTTATGTTTTCAAAGAGAGTTTTTAAAGTTTAAAGTTTCTTTACAATTTTTTTTATGTTATTCGAGTAAAGAATTAATCAAAATAAAAAACTCTTCACACTTCGTTATTTCTCTATTTTATCTTAAATCTGTTTCTCTTCCACTTCAAATAAACCAAAACAGAACAAATTGCAAAAATTTGTATCTTCTTTATAATTTATTTGTTTTTTATTTAAATATTAAAAAATAAAGAAAATTTTATAAAAATTCCAAAAAGTCAAAAACAAAATTTTAATATTTTGATTAAATCAAAAGGTAAATTTGAAAAAATAAAAAATTCAAAAAAATATTTTTACTTAAAATTAAAATATTAAAAAATGTTCATTTAATATTTTTAAAAAAACTAGAAACTTCCTAAAAAAATTCAAAATATTGAATTTTTAAAAAATTAAAACCTGATTTAAAAAAATTAATACGATTTTTTTAAATTAAAATATTTAAAAATATATTAAATTAATATTTTAAAGATATGAAAATTTTCTAAAAGAATTAGAGATTTGATTTTTTAAGAAATTAAAAAAAACATGATTTTTATTACTAATTGTACCAACATTATTAGTTTCCATTTGTACAAGAATAAGATTTTATGAAATTTTATTAGAATGACTAAATTTTAAGTTTTATATTAACACAAAAACTATTTAGATAATTTAATAATTAATTTTATATTCAAATTGCCATATTAGCAAGTTAACATTATGTCAGTGAAATTAATGTCAACGTTATTAAGTCAATGATTACGTCAATATTTTTAATGACAAAAAATTAATGAAATTAATAATTAAATTAAAATTAATAAATCAAAATAATATAATAACTAAATTTGTATGAATTATAATATAAAAATTAAATTTTAAATTTTCGCAAAATACAAAAACCTTTTATATAATTTCACCAAATAAAAACTTAGTAAAATTTTTAATTTCCACCGTTCTTGAAATATATATATATAAATAAATAAATATAAATATAAATAAATATATAAATATATATATATATATATATATATATTGAGAATACCAATTAAATCAATTATTCCTGCTGTTTTACGAATGACATGAAAATGACATAAAAACTTACATTTACGCATGCCAGGCTTCAGGTCTACTTTTTTCTTCCTTTATGTTTTTTTAGTAAGGATTAATATAATATTTAAAAAATATATTTATAGTAAATTATATTATATTTTATTATTAAATTTGATGAAAATAATAAATTAAATGTAATTTTTTTAAATAATATTTTAATTAACTTTAAATCATAAGTATAAACATCCGTGAATCAATTTTTTCAAATATATAAGAATAAATACCGAATGGAGGAAGTGCTTGTGGTTTGAAAGGAACACTACAATTCCTAATACACCCAAAACATCTTTACAAACAACAACACGTCTTGCCAAAAAGCATTTATTTTTAATTTTCAATTTCATCCCATCATTCATGGAAATGCCCATATTCGCCATGTCATGGGCTTCGGGGCCAATTTTGTATTTATTTATTCAATGAATTAAAAAAAAAAGAAAAAGAAAAAGAAATTATTTTTTTTAAGTTTTGATTTGATTTGATTTGATTGAAAAACATTAATTTTAATGAAGAAAAAGTGAACAAAAACTAGAACAAGGGGAACAGATTAGAAAGGCAGATATGAGCAACCAAAAGATCACAAAAAATACGTCAACTGCCCACACCATGCACAACAGTATTTCATGAAACTGCCCCACTTTCGACATGAAAAATCCTATTGTAACATAGTTTGCTTTTCTTTCCACCCAAATGCAATGTATATATCAGCTTGTCAGCTAAATGAGTACCGGGAACAAAAGCCCTTTTTTTTTCCCTTTCAGTTTCATTTATGCACACATTTCCTAATTTTTTATATGATTCAACTTGAAGACAAAAAAAAAAAAAAAAAATTCATGTACTGAAATTTAATATTTTTTATATTGGGTGAACATATCATGTGGCAAAGAAAATAACATATTATGAAAAGTTATTGCATAGCTTTTTTGGTGTAAGATAAAAAGTTTTGGGACCAACAAGTAATATGATCGGAAGGTCATATATGATATTTTCTTATCCATTATATAATGCCGATTATGTTATTTGGGGTACGTCAACGTTATTTTACAAAGATCAAAATCTTAAGTGAAAAAGAAAAAAAAATGAGGAACCCCTTCGAGTAAACTTCAAGAGTCTGAAATATATTGTTCGTCAATATACAAAAATGTTTAATTTATATATATATATATATATATACACACACCAACATTTGATCCCAAGTCTACGTGCTACGTAGAGTTCATTTGAGGAAGTGATTAATGGTGAAAAAGATTCTTTCGTATCACAATTACATGATTAAACCCTTTCAAATGAACCCTTTATCTTCTTTCTCATGTTTTTCGTCTACCAAAAACAGTTTTTTAGTAGCCTATTGGATCAGGCAGCCCATACAACCTGTTCCCTAATGTGCAAAGATTGTCTGGACACATAAGAGCTAAGGCCCAAGTATATATCCAGATTACTGGACCTTTTATATGTATGTACTCAAGCAATGCTTGAAAGGTAAGACAGCAGGGACTTCAGTGGTATTATAACAACGTTCCTCCAAATAAAGACTGCGAGTTTTGGGTAGCAATTCATTGTCGCAGGTCCATTTACTCTCATATATATTGGAATTATACCCAAAACAAACTCATTCTGATCAAGCTTGCCATCTCTACAAAGATTCAATACCTGCTTCAGGTAGGGGGTAAAGCTGCTGGTACTAGTTGCCCAATACAGCCCAGAGGGAAAGCTGTTACCGGTTTTAGAGGGTAGTGAAAGGAAGGTTGTCACTTGTCAAAGCAAAGCAGTCAGCTGTGTCGAAGACAGGGACAGCTAGCTATGGCTAGGGAGTGTTCTCATGCCCTTTGTTGCAGTTTACAATTTGGCTTGAGTTTGGCAGTTCTTTGGCTATACGAAGAATAGCTTGGCATACTGAATGTGGCCATCTTCTCTCTTTCGGGCTTTGTTACCACTTCAAAAGTTGGACTAGTTTGAAAAGTTATAATATAATATAATATAATTATATTATAATTATAATATAACTAAATAACTTTAGTATTTGTTTTTAGTAATAAAATTGAAATAATTATCATAATACTAAACTAAATTGAAAATGTAAATTTAAATTCAAAAGCAAATAAATATAACAAAAATTTTAAAGTGAGGTTTTTTTAAAAAATAAATATCCAATTTTTCTCTATTTTGATTTTCTTTATTTAAAAGTTTTTTTTCTAGTATTTTAGTGCCAAGTCATCATCTTTATTCATTTTTATATATTTTTTAAGTTTTCATCTCTAGAGTATCATTTTCATATTTTACATTTTTTCTTTTTTATTTTATGCTTTTTTTTAGTCATCTTTTTAATTTTTTTAGTGGTGGATTTTTATCTTCATTTGTATGAATGTGGAAGATAATTAGTCATCATTGAACTCATTCAAGCTTTTAAGTCTCATCTATTTGCTACTAAAAATTTAAATTCTTAATTTTGACTAAAAATCAAATTATCTTAAAATTATTGTTGCTTGAAATAAAGTAAACTATATAATGTTCTCTTTTCCATCCCTAACTTTTTATTATTAGTAGTATATCATATATTTTAATTTAAAAATAGTATGTACCCAAGAAAATAACTTATAGATAATTTTTATGATATTTTTTCAATAAGTTTAGATTAATTTCTTTTTCATTTTAAATACGTCATTAAGGAAAATAATTTTTCATTTAGTTGTTACCAATGTTGCAAAGGATACCATACAACACAATAATTTATTTTACTAAGGAGTTCAAGTTAATAAGGAAATAGAACAATTTACTACTAAATTTTACATTTATTTATTATTAAATTATGAATGATTTACTATTAAGCTATCAATAATTTATCAAATTATCAAAGATTTATTACAAAGTTATTAATAATTTACTATTAAATTAATATTAATTTACTACTAAACAATTATCAATTTACTATTATAACTGATTTAGCACAAAGTTATTGATAATTTAACGCTAAGTTCATAAATTATAATTTTTCACTAAGTTAACACTTATCATTAATTTAATATTAAATTATAATTTATTTATTATTAAATTATCATTAATTAGCTATTAAGTTACCAATAATTTACTACTAAATTAACAATAATTTATCACTAAGTTAATACTGATTTCATACGTAGTTATCATTAAATTTTGTCATAATTGGTTCACAATTAAGTTACAACTGATTTAGTATTGAGTTATTAATAATTTACCACTAAATTTAAACTGATTTACTACTATCACAGTTCACAAATTTACTACTAAGTTGAGTTTTAATGTATTAATAGTCTATACTTGTCCCTTTCTACCTTTAAAATCTCTATTCACCCCTAATCTTTCATATCTAATTTTTTCTTCTTTGGAGCTTCTAAAATTTATAATTTGTTTTTTTCTTAATTGTATAGTAAATTTAATGAGTTGTTAACACTTTTATTTTTTTAATTTATATACGTAATTTAACCAATTTTAAATGTAAAAATATTTCCTTAAAATTTGCATTTATCTTTCTAATCAAAGCATGTTGACATTAACTATTATGTCTTATTTCTTTTTTTTAGTCAAAACAATTTCTTTCCACGTTGATAAAATATAATTAAAAAAATTCAATTGGTATTTATGTTGTGCATATAATATTTATATAATTTAATTTCCTACGATCCTTATGTTTTTGTTTTTGAAACTCATAGTTTTAGTTTTTCAAGGTTGTATAACTTTTGAACTTTTTTTTTTGTAAATTATTAGTTTGATTTATTTTAGTTCATTATTAATTTATGTATGTAATACTAATTAATTATATTTTAAGTTACTAAAATTTGTTAAAATTTATCAAAATTATATCAACATATTATCAAAATTTTGTCAAAGATTACCAAAATTGTATCAATGATTATTAGTATTATATCATTAGTTACCAGAATATTATCAAAGGTTACCAAAATTATATTCAAGATTACCAAAATTTTATTGAAGTTACTAAAATTATTTTAACAATTACTAAAATTATAACATAAGTTAAAGAAATTGTATTAATAATTACCAAAATTGTATCATAGGCTACTAAAATTTCATTAAACGTTATCGAACTTTTAACAAAGATTATCAAATTATATCAAAGTTTTATCAAAATCAAAATTATATGAAACGTTATCAACTTATATCAAAGTTTATCAAAATCAAAATTATATAACAAATTATAGAATTATGTCAAAAGTTACTAAAATTATATCAAAAGTTATCAAAACAATTTCTTGGGTTACCAAATTAAATCTGTCATAACATATAGATCCGTAAATCTATAACTAGACTTAACAAATGAATGGAGTCACCACCAATCTTTTTTACTGTGTTATTGGTCGCCTAATGAATATATCCTTTTAAGGAGCTTCTAAGCTTGACTAAAGGTCCCTAAAAGAATATGTTCAAGTCTACAAATTAAAATAGGGTTCAAGAGTTCAGTTACATATGGAGAAGGTTATAACACCCCCTCATGCCCATATGAAAGATAGTATCATATTATTTTAAATTTATCCTAAGGCCTTGATTCTAATGGTTTTTAAAATTTAATGTTCAAATATTGAAAATAATTCTTAAGATTCTCTATCAATCTGGTAGAACTCTTAAAAATATTTTCTCACCTTAAGAGTATTCAAAATCCTATTTGTTTTCTTGAAGATGCTCCGTCATCGAAAAGTTTTTTTTATTTTTTATTTTTGAAAAATATCTAATTATTCTACCATTTGGGCTAAATTAGAAATATTTTTCTTTTTTGAATTTTTAAAATTTTCACCGTTTGGGCTTATTAGAAATTGTACCATTTGGGTCAACTTAAAATTTTTTTTTATTTTTTGAAAAAAAAATAATATGACAATTATTTTTATTAAAATTTTATTTAAATTCTTCCATCATTTGGGACAAATTTAAAGAAATTTCTCACCTAGAGATTTCTTAAGAAATTTACCATTCGAAATTTATAAGAATCTCATCATCGGATAATTATCAAATATTTTCAACGAAAAATTTTATTTGAAAAAGAATACAATTACTTTTATTGAAATTTCATTTAAATTATTTCACCATTTGGGACAAATTTAAAGAAATTTATCACTTAGAGATTTCTTAAAAATTTACTATTTGAAATTTCTAAGAATCTCATCCTTGGGTAATTTGTATTTAATTTCAAAATTTTTATTAATATTTTTTATTTTTTTGTTTGAAAATAAATATTAATTATTGTTATTGAAACTTTATCTAAATTATTCCACCATTTGAGACAAATTTAGATAAAATTTCTCACCTAAAAATTTTATAGAAATTTATCATTTGAAATTTTTATAAATTTCATTATTGGATAATTATTATTTATCTCAAAAAATATTTTTTTTATTTTTTTATTAAATTAAATCATGCAAAAATACTAAAAAACAAACACATAAATAAATAAAATATCAAAAAAATAACAAAAAAAATGAAACAGCTCGGCTTAGCGGCTGAAATTCGGCTCGACTCGAGACAGAAACAACGGCTCGAAAGCATGACTCGGAGGTGTGGCTTGGCTCGATTCAGCTGGAATGGATTGGCTGAAACGCGGGTCAGTGGAGTGGGTCGTGATCGAGTCGGGTTGGTCCGAATGGAAATGCACGGATTTTGGGGGTTTCTTAACACCAAAACGATATCGTTTTACGATGGTATAAAAGGCTAAATCTCAACTTTTTTACTAGATCCCCATTTTTCCCTCTCTCTCTCTCTCTCTCTCTCTCTCTCTCTCTTCCCATTTCTTTTCTCTTCTCTTCTCTTTACAAACCCAGAATTCGATTGAATATTTCACCTAAAACTAGAAAAACACACCGAAAACTGAAAAATAACATAAAAAAAGATGAATCTCGTAGAGAAAGTTCATCAGAATCTGAAATTTTCCAAAAAAAGATTGCCAAAAATTTCAAAAAAATTCCAAAGAATTCTAGGATTGTTTCTGCTCTTCTAAACACTTTTTTTTTGCTTTTGTTTTCTATGTGTTCTAATCTGTTCCTCTGTATGGGTATTTATGGGCTGTGATTAGAAGAGTTTCTAATCAATTCTAAGCCCACCCTTGATAAAAACTCCTAAAATCACCAAACTTATCCTTGTAGAAATTGAAACCAACTGGGATTGTGCCAGCTCCCTATTCATGGCAAGATTCATTGTTTGTTTTTTTTTTTTATTATTTTGATCACCATCATTATCTCATAAAATAATAATAATAATAATAATAATAATAATAATAATAATAATAATAATAAAAAGATAAATAATCAAGATAAAATTCAGAATAATAACAAAACAAAATCAATAATATGAATAAATAAAATAAATCAATAAATCATTGGGCTAATTTGACCCCATTAGATCAGGCCCAATTGATTCGAGCTTAAATTAAATTGGATGTTTATAGCTATTCTTTTTTATGCATTTCCTTTGCATCAAAAATTACGTAAAAACGTAGACACCCTGCACGCGATCATCCCAACATACTCACTCTTTTTTTCTTTTTTTTTTTGAAAAAATTAACAAAGCTCCTCTAAACAAAAGCTCAACGACTTTGAAAAATAAAAGGCCCCTCTAAACAGAGGCTCAACGACTTTTGAAAAATAAAAAGCTCCTCTAAACAGAGGTACATTAACTTTAGAACATAAAAGGCTCCTCTAATCAGAGGCATAATAACTTTTGAAAAATAAAAGGCTCCTCTAAACAGAGGCACCACAACTTTGAAAAATAAAAAGCTCATCTAAATATAGGCACAATAACTTTGAAAAATAAAAGGCTTCTCTAAGCAGATGCTCAATAACTTTTGAAAATAAAAAGCTCTTCTAAATAGAGACATAATAACTTTTGAAAAATTAAAGGCTCATCTAAGCAGAGGTATAATAACTTTGAAAAATAAAAGGCTCTTATAAACAAAGACATAACAACTTTGAAAAATAAAAAGGCTTCTCTAAGCAGAGGCTCAACGACTTTTGAAAATAAAAGGCTCCTATAAATAGAGGCACAACAACTTTTAAAAAATAAAAGACTCCTCTAAACATAGGCATAACAACTTTTAAAAAATAAAAGACTCCTCTAAACAGATGCACAATAACTTTGAAAAATAAAAGGCTCCTTTAAGCATACGCTCAATGACTTTTGAAAATAAAAGACTCTTCTAAGCAGAGGCTCAACGACTTTTGTAAATAAAAGCTCCTCTAAATAGGGCATAACAACTTTGTAAAATAAAAGGCTCATTGACAATCATGTCCAGATGAGTCATAGATCGTGACTGAAAAAATTTTAGGAGAATATGCCCAAGGGTCTTACAAATCATTCATAATATTGAGAAATATCATTTTCCAAGGATTAAAATCTTACTTCATAAGTTTTTTCTCAAACGAGAACTAGAAACTTTTTCATCGAAAAGTCTTCACATATGTCTTCTTCGTGTAGGATGTTGAAATATTCCTACTTCCTAAATCCACGCACTAGACCTTCTCAAATGCAGTATATGCTATGCACTATATAATTAGAGATGCAATGCATGCTATGCAAAATGTTGATTAATTGAAGTATTCAAGTTTTCAAGCTCTTTTTTTAGGCTCAAAACCTTTCAATCTTCAGGTACTAAGACCAAATCAATATAATTCTCAATCATCCTTCTCATTTAATTTCTATTTTTTTATTTTAAGAAATCTCTTTCTACATTCAATGTCATTATCAAGAACTGAACATTTCATATTTGCCTTTATCACTCTCAACCTTTCCAAGGTGATGTAGAAATCTTTCATGCTTTTATTCATTTATCAATCATTATTTCAATTTCAAAAAGCAAGAATACAATCACATATTTCTTCCATTGTAAGGTAGTAAAGAGAAAAGAATAGGAATGGTTAGGAAATAATCAACAAAAAGAGAAACATAAATAATGAAGTGGAATAACTTTTATTGACAAAAATGATAGCAAACTTTGGCTAGTGGGAAAAAAAAAGAATTCCAATTACGAGTATGGGGAGACAATGCCCAAAATAAATAATCAGACAATCATGATAACATATCTTGAAGTCTTTTTCAAAAAACTCAATCATTTGATATACTTAACAACTTAGAGCTTCTCAGAACATGCTAGCCTCCATACTAGTGAATTTTTAAATTCGATGCTATATCTTCTTTATCTAAGTCACTTTTTCAGGTTTTCAACTTAGATAAACCCTATTTGACTCAAATTGCCCTTTTGGGGTTTGAGTCAAACTTTTTTTAAGCCATTCTTATCAATCTTGTTCCTCTAAATCCAATGAAAAATCTGTCAAGATGTTCAAAATCGTGCTACAAATATTTATGTTTGGTAAGCTTCCATCATAGAGGGGTTTAAGCCAATTTTTCAAGATCATCAAAACCCTACGATCCAAGAATCGTTGTTGAAAATTTTTCTTAGAAAAAACATTGGTAAAAAGAGGCAGTTTTCAAAGTTTGTTGATGGCAAGTTAGCCCATTCTATTGAGATGTGCATCGTCTTCGATAGCATCTCAAGCTTAGCCATTACTTTCTTAACAAACAATGTAATTTCTTCAAGACTTTTCTCAATATTCTTCCTTTTTTTAGCAGCATCAAACATGGCATTGATTTTTGGATCAACTTCATGAACATTTAAAAATAATAGTTTTATTAAAATTAGATAGTGGTAGATTTGTATCATATATTGACAAATTTGTAATAGATTTTTAATACACTAGTTTAATTTTTTTTTTCATATGGCCACAATATACTACAATTGTGACAGAAAAATATGACAAAATTAATAATAGATTTATATTTTTTATTAGAATGTAATAAGAAATAGTGACAGAATTAGTAATAGTATTTCACATGGGTGACAAAAATTATAATAGATTTAGTGATAATGTATGAATATTGTGACTAAATATTGTGACAATTTTTTAATATTGTGATAGAATACTATGAGAGAATATTGTAGCAATTTTTAAATTTTAATATTTTAAAAAACTAAAAAATTTATAAAAATTCAAAATATTTTTTTATTAAAGGGACTAAATTTCAATTTTTATGCGACTACAGGAACTAAATTTTAAATTTCGTGCAAGTATAATGATTAAATTTTAAATTTCGTATGAGTATAAGGATAATTTGTATCATTTAACACTGATTTCATCAATACCAATTGCCACATCAGCAAGTTAATACCACATCATTGAAGTCAATGCCACATCATTAAAGTCAACACCACATCAGTATGGTCAATGGCAACGGCAGCTAACTTAACGGATATCAACTAATACTATTATCAATTAGACCAACATTATTAAATTAAACTAGTATGAGGATCTGATTTCTTCAGAATATTATATAAGAATTAAAGTTCAAATTCTGTATACGTATAAGGACTAATTGCATAATTTGGCCTATAAGAAAATCATTAGTAGCTCAATTTGGTTGCAAGTTCTTGGAATTCATTAATATTAATTATAGTAACAAACTATTTTTAGACAAGAAATGCATAACTATTCTATTATTTTTAATAATTTACTATTTTTATAACAACTAAATAGACAAACATCATATAATTATCTCACCTTAAAAAACTTTAGTAGCTTTAAAAATAAGAAGGCTAAAGTATGCAATCAAAGTGCGAGAATATGAATTAAGACAATTAATATTCATTTTGCTTTAATTTAAAACATTGAATTTACTTGGTCTTAAGTTTTTTAAATTGTAATTTTTTTTGGTATTTAACTTGAAGAAAAGAAAATTAGTGTTATTCACCATTGAAATTTAAAACACATGCAACTCTTGACTCATCTTGTGTTATTATTTCATTTATAAAATTAGGTTCCAAGTGTTTTGTTTTGTTGTTTGATGTATAATGTAAGTTAGTTAACATTAATGAAAAAAAAGAGTAAAAAGTAAAAGTGTTTGTGCAAGCATGCAAACCATGGATTTTTCGCATTATTATCTAAGCTAATAATGACTTTTTGCCAAATTATTTGACATTATTATCCAAGGTAATAATAATTCTATTTTTATTTACAATTAATTGTGTTTAAATATAAGTCTAGCAAAAATATTTTAGCCATATTAATTAATTAATGTATTAATTAATTCTACTATGACTATCACTTAAAAAATTACTTTTAATAATAAATAAATTTTGTAAAGATATAAATTTTTAATTTAATAAATTTTAAATGATATTTTAATTGATCACTTTTAATATTTTTGGAATTCACACTTTTATTTATAGATAAATGATTTCTAGAAGTTTATTTATATTTGATATGCATTATATTACGTAAAAACAATAAAATATTACATATAAAATTAAATTTTGATTATTAAAATTAAAATTTTAATATTTTACAATAAATCACACTTACATTTAGAATCTTCATTCAATTTTTTACTTTTTAATGGTTAGAAGAATTTTGTTTCTTTTTAATACTTAAATTTATCTTTCAAATAAAATACAAAATCTGATGGTTAAATACTCAATTTAAGACTAAACTCTTAGAGTGATGCTTAAATAAAGAGTAAACCTTCTATTTGAGTTAAACTAAAACCAAATGTTTTCAGGTTGTAAGAAATAAGGACTTTTTGTGACGAAACTTTGTACATACTAGACATGCACTGTCAACTAAGTTGTTACAGTGACAAATGATTAGAGAAAAAAAATTATCAAATATAATGACAGTTGAGTTTTTTAACTCCACAAACATGATTAAAACGGAAACACAAGTCTTTTATATATTTAAAAAAATTAATTTTAAAAAGAAATAAAATGCATGTTATCATCTTAATTTCGTTTGTGAAATTAAAAAACTTCACTATCAATATATCAAATAATTTCTCCTAGGGAAAAAAAAATTATCACTGACAGTGAAATTTTTTTAAATCCACAAATGAGATTAAGATAGAAACACATGTCTTTTATATATTTAAAAAAATTAATTTTAAAAAATAAAACGTGTGTCATCATTTTAATTTTACTTGTGAAATTAAAAAAAACTCTATTATCAATATATCAAATAATTTCTCCTGAAATCATCAAATATGCAGTATTCTTTTTAAAAATATTCTTTTATTTCAATCATATTCAAAATAATCAACTAAGTAAAATCCCAAAAACCCATGTATAATATCTGGTCTCATGAAACTCACCTCAACACCTTTCTTTAAAACTCAAACTCAAGTTGTTCTGATCAGATATTGTGAGACAAACTCTAGGCAAAGCATTGCATTATAGCTAAAAAAATTTAAAAAAAAAAGAAAAACAATGGTTTATTTGAAATCAAGCTAGTTTTTAGGCAAGAAAAAAGATTGATTTGGATGAAAGTCCAAACAATTTTACAAATTCTTTAATGGAAGAGAGATAAAAAGGTTTTTGATAAAGAGAGAAAATTGAGTTTTGATGGAAGAGAGAAAATGATGAGAAAAGATAAGACATTTAGTTCATCTGAAAAAAAAAAAAAAAAGAGATTTTGACAAGAGAGATTTTTCATAAAAGAGAGAAACACATTTTTTTCAATTTTAATCTTTTTTTCTTTTTTTCCCCTATAAACTCAGTTAATATGATTAATTACCCTAAACTAACCCTAATTATGTTAATTAATCATACAATTATTTCTAAAAAATGTATATTTAAATGTGTCGTGCCACATAATTAAGAAATAACACTTGACTCTTACACATCATGTAAAAAATAGTAAATGATTCATATAAACGCATTTTAAAGACACGTTTTATATACATACACAATTTTATCACGAAAAAATTTTATTTGTTATAATTTGAAAATGTTTGATTTCAATTTAAGTCAAACAAAAGATTAAATCTTAAGTAGAACGTCAACCTAAAAGTTTTATCTTAAATTAAGCTATCTATGACTATGAATACATTAAATATTTAATAATTCTGATATAAAAATGATAAGATGAAATTATAATTCACAATATGGAATATTAAAATATTAATGGTTTTCTCTAATTAATTAACACAGTTATAATTGAAATATATATTTTACATGTGAGAATCTGATTGGTGAGTGCACCAAAACCACCTAAGCCATCATTGTACATGATCCAAACCGCACACTCATCTAAAGGGAAGAAGGCCAAGGAATCTGACTGCGAGAAAGCGAGAGATCAAGAAATTCGATTTATAAGATAAAAAAAAAAAAAGGAAACAAAAGAAGAAGAAGAAGAGACGAAAAGGAAATGGGAGAGTCATCATCGGAGTCATTCTTGAAGAAATACTGGGAAGGATACAAAGAATTCTGGGCAGAGCGATTTCCATTCACTGATATCTATTCAAGATTCATTAACCGTGAAGAGTCTCTTCCTCCCTGGTCTGAATCCGATGTTGGCGACTTCATCGCTTCTGATCCGGTTCATGGCCCCACCGTAATCATTTCTTTCTTTTACACTTTTTGGTTTTCATTTTTGGATGCTTTTTCGTGTTTGGTTTCTTTGATTTACTTCAAATTTTAGCAAATTTAATCCTTTTTAATGATACCCTTTTCGTTTTTCTTGTTTTCCTATTGATTTTTGCTCTCAAAACAATTCCTGTATCTGAGTTTTTCTGTAGGTGGATCAAGTTTAGTTTTTTATAGCTATTTTAATCATTTTTTCCTGGTGCCCTTTTCGTATTTCTTTTATTCTTCCTGGTTTTCAGTATCAAAATAGTTTATTTTCCTCTTCATGTACAAGCTTTTGTTTTGACTGTTGTTGTTGTTGGATATTTCTACCATCGAGGGAGTTTATAGGTTAGAATTGCAAATTTCATCGTGTTAATATACATGAACATACTTCCATCTCAGCGCTGTCCTTCTATGTGATTTTACCTTAAGTCTTTTAAAATGTTGAAACTTGAAGTGAAAGTGGGATTTTTGTTAATTGATTTAAAGTTTATTGGGTAAGTTATAGTAAAAATATTGAATATCATCTCCATAAGGTAGCTATATGCAGATAAAGTTATTGTCTTTTCATTGCAGTAGGAGCAATAGTGCAGCATACTTTTGCCTCAAATTGCTTGATTTCATTTGTTCCCTTTCTCAGTTGAAGATTGCTAGGGAAGCAACAAAGATTGCCTTAGCAGGAGGTGCTATTGGAGCAGTCTCAACTGCTGGTTTTGCCTGGAAATACTCAAGGAGTTTGCATGGTAATTTACTGCTTATTCTCTTTGGTCATATTTTTTATGCTATAAAGTAGTTGGATGAAAATTCAAAATCTAGTTTGCTCTGAATATCAAATTTCCAGTTTCTTTAATAATTAGGGGAGAGTACGGGTGGAAGCTCCTTTTGTGGATTGCATTATTAAGCCAATATGAATATGTAAAACTATAAAGAATTCAAGCTCCTTTGCCCTATTGCATTATTAAGCAAATATGTATATATAAAACTAAAACCTTTTGTGGATTGCATTATTAAGCCGATATGAATATATAAAACTATAAGGAATTCATATATGATTTCAAATCGGTAGTCAAAGAAGTTTATGAGGCAATGGTAAGTGCACAAACCGTCCACTACGCTGAATCCCAATTGTTTTCTATATTCGTCCTCCTAAACTGATGATCTTTAGTTTCTTAGAAGTTCTTTGTCTGTTGATGGCCTCTCTAGGTCTAACTGGTATCTTTCTTTGCTGTTTTGGAAGCACTATTAGTGCTAGGATGGTCCAGCTTGTTCCCTGGCTTGTGGTTTTCTTTTTCTTTCATGCTAATTTCTTTCTTTCTGTTTTGTCTAAAGAGAATTACTAATCGAATTAAAGTAGATCAGTAGGAGAAAAAACGAAATATTGAAGGAGAAAATACAATTTAGCTTGGTATTCTGTGTTCAAGAACACGAAAAGACATGAAAGAAAAAGAACTTTTGTTCATTCACAAGAACTTCTAGTTTGCTATTTTTGCAAGTCAGAGTTAGAACTTGGTTTGACTGATGTTATAAGACAAAGGGAAGTTATTTTAAGTTTCTCACCCCTATTTTTTTCTGTCAGGTGCTGGACTGTCTTTCGTAGCAGGAGCTGTCTTTGGTTGGACATTTGGACAAGAGATTGCAAGCCACTGGTATCAACTCTACAGGTTGGACACAATGGCTGCACAAGTCAAATTCATGGAGTGGTGGGAAAGCAAGTGTCAGAGGCGGTCTTGAACTCAGTATTATGTTGAAAGCAGCACCAAGTCTTGGTTTCCATTTGCTTAATAATGGCGACATGTTGAAAATGTAATGTTTGGTTCGATGCTTTGGCATTTTGTTAGAAACTTTGCATTTGAGTTTGAAGGATTTTCACTCTCCTTTTAGAAGCAAATTGATGAAATCAGTTGTTTACAGTACTTGTACCAATAAGTTGCTTCACTTTCTGTAATGGTTGTTGATGATAGCAAATTTGCTTCTATCCTTTTTGACAAGGTTATTCGTAAACGTTCAAAGAATTTTTCTTGGTCAGGAGCATTAACTTAAAGAACTTTCAATCTTTTACAACAGTTGAACAATCTCAAGGAATTGTTCCATTAAGTAAATTTGGTTGGAAATTCAGGTTCAACCTGCTCAAGTAGTGCAAGTGTTGCATATTACAAAATCTTTACGGTCGGTACAGAAGTAAGAGGCGTTACATCATCTGAGGAGCAGTATATTGTTTGGTATCTGACCATTCCACTTGTATTTTCATTAGAAGAAAAACTAAAATTTGGAGAGAATTGGCAATCTGTATGCCATTTCAACATTGTGGGCGGGTCACCATTTGCTCATCGCCTCCAATCGAAAATAAAATTTTCTAATTTTTAACTAAATAGTTGAATTTTCTTTTATTTAGCGGCAAAGGATTATAAATTCACTCGATTCATTTTTTTTTTATCAATCCAAACAAATTTATTTATATGAATTCGTGAAAAAGTATTTTCGAATCTAACTAACCAAAAAAAAAAATGTACATTATTTTTTCCGGTTGGTGAAATATTTCTTTTATTAAAAATTCGCTAACACACTAATCTGCACCGATGTTCATATACGCGCAAGTTCAAGAGTACGAATTGTGTTGAAAATCTGAATAACATTTAACAGACTTACACTAGAATTTGTCACATCTTCAACACTTGAGCGCCTAGCATACAGGGCTTAAAATTATACATTCATATATAAAGTTCAAAATATAAACTGATTTACATAATCTGGTCATCCCTAGTTCCAATATAAGAACTTTTTTTTTGTTTTATTTCCAGTGTCTTTTACTCTGAATCAGTTCCCAATCACCAACTGCTCCCTTCAGATGTAGGAGGATACATAGAATGGTTTGAAAACCAGGGCAAAACATCCATCAAAACATATCTGAAAAATACAAGAACATTTGGGCCAGTATCAGAGAAGCCACGTTCATTTCGAATTGAAGATACAACATCAAGGTAATGTCACGGAAATAGAACTAAGATATGAACAGTGCAGCAATAAATTGGTGATAAATCAAAGTCTTAGAATGTTGGGATACTTTTACTAGCATGCCACTGCAATGTTCATGTCCAGTACATCCAAAGTTATATATCAGCATTTTTTATATCATTAAGCACCATAATATGGTGAAAAGAAATGCAATAATTATACATTCAGAAGTTTAACTAATTTAACTTTGACTATATGCAGCTATTAAAATCAAGCAAAATTCAACACCTCAGCTTACCTTTGAAGCTAAAACACTTTCAGTTGATGCAGTTGCTTAAACAATACTTATTAGGATGCCGAACTTGCAGCACATGAAGCTTGTGCACTGGTATCAGTCAAAGGAGTTTCTCCACCGGCATCTGATATCTGGTGGTTATTTGATTCAGGATTAGACCTATCTTCCAAGCTGCTTGATACAGTAGCAGTGCTGGTTCTATTATCTCTGGTTTCAAGACGCTCCATCATGCGAGAGACTGTTGCAATGCCAGCATTAACCTCTCTCCTAACTTCAGAACCAAGATCTGCCATGGAAGTGTTGCGAGAGAAAAATCTCTCCTTCCAACCCCTTGTACTCTTTGAAATTGACTCTTTGTATCTAAAGAGATCCATAAGTCAAAATAAGAGAGCAAATTTATAACAAATCATGTCAAAGAAATATCAACATATCACCCTAGTTAAAATCTCAAATCTCTCCCTCCATATACCTCATTGAAACAGCATTAAACCGAGATTTTAATGATTCTGAAAATGACTGGAATTCTGAAGGTCCTGCTCTATCTTGACTATTAGGAGAAGACTGATTAGGAGACCTCCTGAAAGATAGCAATAGAAGACACTATTGTGATGGACATAAAGCAAGGCTGAAAATGTGTTCTAAAGAAGTTTACCTGAGAGAACTACCTAATAAAAGAAAAATAAGGAGAATCAAGTTAGAGAATAGCAAGTACCTAGCGTTCAAGGAATTCCCTTGATCATTGACCAAAAGAACATTGGAGCCAGATGCTGAGGAAGACAGCTGATCAGCTTGGACAGAAGGTACAGGAGTAATTGATGCCAAAGATTCTTCCCCCACTGTTCTTGCAGGAGAGGATGGAGTTCCAACAGTGATTGCATGGGCTGGTTCACCTTCTCTCTGAGTTGGAGATAATGACAATACAGGACCAGTAGAGGGTGCATTAGGATGAGTTGAAAATACCAAGAGCTGTGGACGACCTTGAGCTGATGACCTATTCCTCAGACCTTCCCTTCTTGCAATGTGGTGTGCTCGTCCCATTGCAGCAGCAGCAGCCAAGTGCTGGATTATGTGCTCCTCAAGCTCAGTATCATTTGCCCCCACTGGCAGCTGCATTGAAACAACCCCTATGAGTATGGCTCTTTCTTTAGGAATTGGGCTTAGATTCAATTTAATGATGATAAAATGAGGATGCTGGACATCTAACTAGCATAAGAGAAACACAAACATGTTGTAGTTCAAAATCCCCCAGAGTTGGATGATGAAATATGGTTGCATTTCTAGAGAGATTGAACCTAAGACTCCTTTCACGTTCAACACCCTCAAGCAGCTCCTGGCTGTCAAGCAAGAGAAAATTATAAGCATGTAATATAAATTAGCAAGAAGAAACGGGAACAGGTAAATAAATAAAAAAACAAAGATGAAATACCAACCTGGTTGGATCTTTCAGGCTAATTGGCTGCCAACACATGGGACATTGAGAACTCCTCTGACACCTGCAAGATTAAAATAGTAAAATGAAGAATTAAGATAATACTTTTTTCTGTTTCTCTCCCTTTTTGATAACCAGAATGAACTCAATTCATATCTCATATAATGATATGAACTTCAATAAAACATACAACCCATAAATTCACTCCAGATTCTTTTATCAAGTGGAATGATCGAAGCTCAAGAGGGTCACACAGTTCTTGTAGCATGTAATTACTTTCTCATCCACAATCTAGAATAATTGAAGTTGTAGATGATATTCTTCAACAAATTCTTCTAAAGCATCCAATCTAATGGAAGCCAGACTTCAATCAAACGTGAAACTTCCTTTTTTAAAATCTATGTTAGAATTATAGATCACTATTCGGTACTAGTTCTGAGATTGGATGACAATATGATAGAAGAAAAGCTGGCACTTTAAACTGGAGATTTCACTTGTTCATAACATCCAAAACAAATCCTCCCTAATGCCCTCTTACATCCCAATATTCCATATTTTTCTTAAGTATTAAAGAAAACAAAACAAGTCCCTCATTCCCTATGGTGGAATTTAGATATTTCACAATAAGTCCCTCATTTTCAAATAATTCCAAAGCTATTCCTACCTAGGATTGGTTTGCAAGGTAGTCAAAGAAAAGGACATTCGAGGATTTCACCAAATTTTCAACTTGGTTTAGGATATGGTGTTGAATTCTAGAAAAGTGGAATGTCCAATACTGAGGCTTAGTAAAGGAGGGTATTCTGAGTGAAATCTTTCTGGACAAGGGGGAAAATAGAGGAAATACTTGAGAACATTGCCTCCCTATTAAGTGAAGAAAGCGAGAAGGAAGATTTTCAGTAAAGAAAATATAAAAAGAAACCAGTTCACTCCTATAACACCCTTTATCCCTCCTTATATAAGTAGATAGCGTGGAATTATTGAAAGCAATATGGAAAACATTCCATCAAAAGCAATATATGGAAGCTAATGCTCCATACTAAGTTATCTTATTTGCATGAGAACATCTTGAGTAAGAGTCTTAATCATACATAACATTCAAAAGAGGGGAATATTATTCCCTTTCCTGTGCAAGGCAGCAAAAAGTTGGTGCTTCATCTTCTGCTTGGTTGTCTTGGGCAAGACAGCTTTGGTCTTTAACTTATGCTATTCTGGCCATCACTCAGTTGTAGCAGGTTCAATTGAGAAAGGACAAGAGGAGTAGTGGGCTTGGGAAAGAGTATATGCTTCAAAAGATAGAAGAAAATTGATAGATTTGATCCCTTCCTCCACTTTTTGGCTTTTCTGAGGGAAAGAAATAGAAGGGCTTTCGAGGGTGAAAAGTTAACCATATAAAGCTCTTGCTTCCATTTTTTTTCCATTTTTGAATATGAGCTTCCATGCTTGAATAGTTCTTTTTTTATTTTTTTGGTTTGACAAACATGAATCATGAAAGTACATGACGCTATTGGTTTCTTCTATCTGCTATCTTTTTACAAACTGGTTTTCTACACGCATTGGCATCCCCTTGTGGCCATCAGGGTTTCCATTCATTTCGCTTATCAAAAGAAGAGGAAAAAGGGAAAAAAAAAGATAAGTATTTTCCAGTTAAAGCATGTCTGGAACATAAAAGAAATAAATGACATTTATGAATTAATTATTCCTAAGAATGACCAATAATAGGACAACACATACAACTTTCTTACCCCAATTTTCCTACTTTAAAGTTACACCCTGCGTCTGATCTGCCTGCACACTTGACCTAGGCAACTAGAATTCAACTTCATTCTACCTAAGCATCATAATTAGATTATCTATTCTGTTATAATTTACACAGCTACCTACTTTTAGAACAGTAAAAGGAACTTGCAATGCATAACATAAAACAATATAGAATCCAAGATACTAAACCATAAGGCAAGAGCGTCAGCTAAGTTAATCCCCATTGGTAAACATTTTCCTAATAAGCAGATAGCCACATTCAAGCTCAAAACTGTACCATCCAGCCATCACCATTCACATATGCAGATATAACATGAACTCAATAGAACTACAATGAACTTTATAAAATGGATGCCAATAATACTAATACCATTCAAGAATGCAATGGAGATGAAACTCGTGCTTGCAGCTGGTCACCTGTAAGTGACGCAACAAACAAGGATCAAAGAAATGTACATTCACATATCAAAAAAATAAGAATCAAAATTCTCAGAAATACATACCGTTGATGGATCACTTTCACAGAATGTTTCAAGGCATATACTGCAGGCATCATCAGAAGCATCCTGGATTCCCCCTTCCACAAAAGCTGCAGCCGAGGTTAAATGCGTCTCAGACTTGGTATCCTCCATCCCCTACAAGGCCAAACACCAGAACATCTGTTTTCAATCTCAATTCCAAATTAAAAAAAAAAAAGAAAAAGAAAAAGAAACTAAAATAACTCTTAGCTACAAAATTAAACCAACAGTGACCAGTAAAGAAATTCAACACCTTAATAAAGACTAACTCATAATAGTAATAGTCCATATGTAATCAACACTGAAGACACAGACACCACACTGATCAATTGCACAAAAATCAGATGCCTTATAACAAATGATCAACGAAATTAAGCCCTAAAAACCTTTTAAAAAAATTTTACTAAAGGTATAATGAAATCCATAAAATCCACTATTTTTTTCCATAAAATTCAGAAAGTTTAATTCCATTTTCTTACCAATCAAACACCCCAAAGACACCCAGAAAACAAAATCAATGAAACGCCCATAATTTACTTTACCTCCATTTGAGAGTTTAACTAAGAAAACCAGCTGATTATCAACCCACTAGATCAATTAACAAAACAGGGGTTGTTTAAAAAACCCTAGAATTTGTTGTAGATTCGGCAAAAGGGAAGACTTTGAATTCTGGGTTATTTGTTTGGTGAAGTTTCTGGGAAGACAGGATGACAGTGATGACTTTTTATTATTACTTAAGAGTGGAGTGGGAAAAGACTTAGGCAAAGTGAAAATGAAAAACAAAGAACTTATGGCTGGGTCTGTGGCGTCTGTGGTTTCGACACGTGGCAAGTACACTGTAATATATTTGACGATTCATTCTTCCGTCAATCTGTGATACAGCGGTGACTAGCTTTAAGTACACAATGGAAAATTACACAGAAAGTAAATTTATAAAAAAGTAATACTAAATTACATTTTTAAATAAATAATAAAAATAAAACATTATTAATTGTAGAGTAAACAAGTTAAGTTGCTGGAAAAAAAAATCAAGTTAGTTACTCATTAAATATTCGGACTTAAGCCTCAATATTTAAAATCTTTGATTATGTATTAATTCAATTATAATTTTATTCTTTTGAACTAATTATTGATCAACATCTTGATAAGTTATTATCTCACCGACTAATTAATCAAATGCGAATCACTTATGAAGTAATTACTTCTTTATTCTTTCATTTACAATGTTTAATATAATCTATTTTTATTATTTTTTAAAAATAAATTCTTATGTGTTATTCATATGTATATAATAAAAATATCATTTTTATTTGATTACACCTGTTAAGCATGCCAATGATAAATCAATCGAAAATATATTTTTTAATATTCTTATGAATTTAATTATGACACATTTGCAAGTTTTTCTTTAAATATTTAGCTTTATAATTGCAATGAATTTTTAGTATTTAATAAATGAAAATACTATTTGTTTGATAGTTTAGACAATTTATATTTTTATTTATTTAATAAAATAATGACCAGGAAAAAGAAATTTTAGGGCCCTCTCTAGAAAGTTGAGTTGTCCATGGATCTGCTAATGGATTCACTAAAAAAATTCAAACATGAAGACAACAAAGGTTGGCCAACACCGTTGCATGGATGGAAAGTCATGAACCCTTTTGATTTTTAAGAGTTTGTCCAACTTCGAATATTTCGATCGTCAAAAGTCGAAAATGAGACAAAACTTCTGGAATTTCCCCCTTTTTCATATCCACGAAAGTAAGATTTTCCCAATCTCCCATTCGAAAAAGGGTCCCACATTGTGATTCATATATATCGATTTAGTTCCACCAATAACGTGATATGTCACGTGTCTCTCTGTGAAGGGCTCCTCCAAAATCCAGTCCCGTAAAACCGGTCCCACATCTCCTTATCCAAATCAGCGGCTCCCTTGCACCCATCATCCTGATCTTCCCCACCTTGTATCCCTTTCCCCACCATCCGATCCAGCTCAGCCTCCAACTCCTTCAACGTGGGCTGGTCGTTAGCCTGGCCCAACAGTCCCGGATTCTTCTTCGTCATACAATGTGGTTTTGTCATTTTCCAGGCCTTCTTGCAAAGGGCGGTAGGAACCTTATAAAGGCCCAAAACAAGCAGCTCCATGACACTGCACGGACAGCAGCAACATACTGCCACGCACTCCGCCGTCGTCCTACCGACCACTTCCCCCAATTTATTCCCTTTCCTGGCCGTTTTCGGATCCTCCGGTGACAAACACGGTTTCTTCCGTGTTAAAGTTGGTGATGTTATCAAAACTTGACGAGTCATCTTATCCAAAAGGGAACTTATTCTCCCCAATTTCTCTCTCAAAACCAAAAAGACAAAAAAGAGCTAAATAAAACGAAAAGGGTGATTTTGAAAAGAGGAAAAGATGGGAGAATATAATTATTGATTCATTTTGAATGGGTTTTTCTTATCAATCAAGAAAGCTGAGGAAAGTGAAGGAAATTTGCGGTATAAGAGAGATAAAATGGGATAAAAAGGGGTAAATCCAGCTAAGAAATCAAAGATTATTTAACGAAACGAAGGATTAGTCCAGAAAATTAACAAAAGAAACCGTTTCGGAATGGAAACGGAAGACGTAGGAGCCAAGAGGCTTAACAAGGTTTGGACGTTTGGTTGTCCAAGTAAAATATTAATAAGAGCACCCCTTACATTTAAAAAGTTACGTAATTTTTTTTTGAAAATTTTTATTTGTTCATATCTATGCCAACTGGATTATAACAATTTCATTCCTCATTTAGTAAAATCTGGCCTAAGAGTTTGAAGGAGTGTCCATATTCAAAATCAAATGTCCAAATCCCGCGTGCCAAAACACCAAAATAAGAGGCAAGGGATAAAAAAGTTTAGGACTTCCACGTGGGAGATGACAGCGAAATATTGAAGACGGACGGCGTAGATTGGCCAATGCTAAATGATTTTGACCGGTCTCGCAACCTTGAAATTATTAAATACTCTTTTATAGTTGAGTCAGTGACAATAATAGTTGATGTGCTTCGCTGATTTTTATGAGTCAAATTTTTGTTTAGTACTTTTTATTTGCTTCCATTTATTAATGTTTTCATTTAACAAAAATAAGAATAATAAAATATTGATTTATGTCAAATTTTTTTTAATGTTTTTCCTTCTTGTGTTGAAGAGACATAGAGATAAAACAAATGAAAAAAAACCTAAAAACATGGTCTTTTTATTTTTAAGTTTTGTAAAAATTTATAGCACTACTTATAATTTTCTTTTGCTTGTTCTAAATCTTTGACGTAATAGTAATAAATTACCAACAAATTATTTTATCCTTTATAAGTCTATTCATTTTTGGAGGACCCAAAAATGAATTCAAATTTTAATTAAATTAATTTATATAATTATTTTTAAAAAATTAACATTCAACACATCAAAAAATCTAATCATAATATCTAGCAATCATTTTCTTTACTTGCAACCACAATATTTTATCTCAAAAAATATATCCATCTTAAAATAAAATCATAAAATAGCATGGTATTTCATGAGAAATTAAAAATTTGTAATAATATTAAAAAAAAAAACATAATTAAACAGATTAATTGGTATTAAGTAAATTGAAAAATAAAATAAATATAATTTTATTTTTTCATTCATGAACAAATAAGAAAATATTCTTATTTTTACAAACTTTTACAAAAAAATGTATTAAAATTAAAACTTTAGCATAATTATGTCATTTTATCTACTTTAATAAATATATTTTTCAAATAAACTGCAACAATCATAGTAATTAAAAATATCATTTACTTATTACACTTGATAGATCCACTTATCCTGACCACCAGTTCATCCACTGAACACAAGAACACCACCAAAATGGAGAGAACATGTTGCTTGAAATTCTTCTTACCATATTGGCACCCAAGAGGCATGTTAGTTTCCAACACTACCTTGATTAGAAGTTGAATTCCCGGCGTATGTTACATTCAAAATGGAGATTTGTTTCCATTCTAACTACCAATGAAGCCCAACCGATGAAGAATTACTGCTAAGATGAGCATGCATATTGCCAGAATCATACCAGGTTTTCCAAGCAACCAGTTCTTTGCCTTCTTTGCACCTTCTGCTCCTTTCTGGATCCTGTCTACCCAGCGCATCTGCAACAATATAGTGAGGGGAATACCGAAAATGTTATTTGTTTCGCAGCAAAGACAAATAGACCACAATCAGCTAAATCAGTGACCTTCCTAACACAGAGGATGATGATGAATGGTCACTAAATAAGCCATAAACATCTTAGACCAGGTCATTTCAAAATATGGTTCATAAGTGTAGAATGTGAACAACAACAATGTGCACCAATGGCAGTCTTTGCAAAATAAGGTTCTCAAGTGTAGAATGTGAACACTGGGAGAGAATTTCAGCAAACCATCAGCAACAATTCAACAAATAGAAGATTCTCAGAAAACAAGGTAACTTAGAGAAGCTTATCTACACTAAAGCAACATGCAAACAGAATTAGCATCCAATTATATAGGAGTTGGGACATCTGGATACAACTCCTCATGGAGATACACCCATCTATGCTTTTCTTTCTTTCATTCTACCTCCTATTCACCTCACAGGACGCATAAGATACTTTTGCCAAAAGAAATTAAAGATCCCAATCTTTTGCCCCTTTCTCCCCACCCGTTTACTTACCAACCAAAAAAATAACCAAATTATAAGACACTTAACATTATAGTAACGTCCTCAAACAAATGCCATGGATCTACTGACTTAAAAGTTAAAGACGAAGAAAAACTTGGACACAATCACAGTTTTAAACTGAGAATTTGAGATAAATATTGAAACAATTATGATGATAAATGTTTTATCATTTATACACATCAAGTTCTAGATAGCAAAAAATGTCAAAACAGGGCAATAAATGTACCATTCTATCCAAGTCCTCTGGTGATAGAGATGACATAGCTTGTTGAGCTTTTGCAGCATCTTCCCGAGAAAGCTTCAACCCAAATTGTTCACTCATGTTTGCCATCATGTCTGGGCTCATGTTTTTCATCATTGATGCGAACATCTGCTCAGTTCACAAGTAACAAAACATTAATGGAGACACAAACTTGGGGTAATGCAAGCTTTACTTATGAAGATACTCACAATTGAGAATGACAATATTCTATCAACTATTGCCTATATGCATTTGAGCATTAAAAAGTAAAAACTGATGCTAGCAAAATAATTATAATAATAACACCAAAGACAATAAATGTTAAATATATTTTGTCATACCTGCCGCATAGCTGGATCTTTCATTTGGTTTCTCATCTGTTCTTGCAGATCAGCAGTTGACGTTGGAAAACTTGACTGGGCACTCGTTGGAAAATGGCTAGGACTGGTTTCAGGAAAACCATTATTCCCATTGGTGACAGATGCTGTCTGAGATTCTGGATGTGTTACCTCCGCATCTGAACTTAGTCTGCTACTGTTTGCAGCTGTAGCTGTAGGAATAGAGTCTTTCCCTTTCAAAGAAGCTGCCATTTCAAACATTTTTTGAAGCTCTTCTGGAGGCATCTTGCTCATCATATCACTTGCAGTTTTAAGCATGTCAGGTGTCACATTTGGAGGAACAGATCCAGGTCCAAATCCATTTTTCAAAGGACCTGTATATGGGTTTTCCCCCTGAAATGAAGAAGCCAATTGAACCATTTTTTGTAGCTCTTCAGGTGACATCTTGCTGATCATATTTGAAGCAGTCTCAATCATGTCTGGTGACACCTCTCCATTTTTACCGCCACTCATAGCAGCAAGGGTGTCAGGATCGGCATTAGAAATGAAATTCTGAAATGATCTGCTAGTAACAGGGAGAATGAGAGAATTGAAAATTTTTTGGACCCTCAAAACAAATTAATAACAAAGCACAAAAAATTGATGTAATACAGACCATGAACTTTTAGCATTAATGAGACAAAAAAGTTGGAAAAGAACAGAAAACAATAAAAAAAAATGGAGAAGTGAGTTTAGTTCCTTGGGTGGAACATGTCACACTTTGTACACTGCTGTTTCATTTTAATCCTCCTAGTTTTGCTTCTAGCAGCAATAACCTTTTTAAGTTCATAATCTCATCTATCCACCATGAAAAGATATCAAAATGGATTGTATTTATGTGCATAATTATAACGTGAAGACTATAAATTAATGCTGCTAAGATTTAATAGCTAAAACAAGGAGAAATTAAGAGAGCAGAAACCCCATAAGCTTTTGGAGAAAAACATTATTTTTCTGCACCTAAACCTTATATATAGCTAATGTCAATGTGATTTACAGCTCCTTATAAACGATCCTCAAGTTTTTGTATGTACAGATCATTCAGAGATTTAAAAGTGATTTTTATATATTTAGCATAATCCAATCATATATGACAGAATATGACATTACCAGACTAAGCAAATGAAGATCACCTAACAGACAATTTTGTGATAATGAAAACAAACCTGAGTGCTTCTGGATCATCCTTTAGAGCCTGCAGACACTCAGAATTGGTTTTCACGTCCCCAGCATTTTTCCTGCCCTCACTCTTAGAGAATCCTGTACTTTGTTGTGGCTGTTTCACTGAGTATTCATTAGATGAACTTTGAAGAATAGCAGAAGTGCTTGCAGCTTCTTCAGTTATTTCTTCAATTACCACTCCTGTGAAACAAGGAGTAAACAAAAAAATAAACATCAAAGACATATAAGAGAGAGAGAGAGAGAGAGAGAGAGAGAGAGAGTAGCCATAAGAAAAAGCAAAATAGAGGACAATAAACTTACCTCGAGGTGCTTGATGGCTGCCCTCTCTAACCAATCTTTCCTTAGCATCCCTGCATCAACAATTGACATCACTAACCACCATTACACAATAAAAAAAATAGTGCCTTCTCATCAATTTATGAATAATGTTCAATAACTAAACAACATACAAGGTGAACCTAAACACCCAGTGCTTTTTTTTTTTTTTTTTCAAAGCAGTCAATTAAACACAATGCACCTATCATTTCCTAACAATGGTGGTCATAATAGGCTGATGTTGGTGCATAAACTAACTTTCTAAGTGAATGCAGCTGACTAAAACTTATACCATGTTTCCATAATCTTAAGCCAAATAAATTCATACCTCAAGACATCTGCAACCGTTTCATCATCAGGGGAAACTTCATGTGCTTTGCTCAAGTCCAAGACAGCATCCTAATAAATTTCAGAAAGGTTGTCAGCAAAAGCAAAAAAATAAACAGATTATTCCAGAATTTGAAAATGTACTAGAAATGCAATTTAGCAACCATTGATAAAAACCCATATGCGTATAAAACTCACTTCTAATTGGCCTAGTTCTTTATATGCTTGACCTCTTCGGTAAAGAGCTTTGACATTCTTTGCATCAAATGACAAAACCTGAAAGTACAAATATAATTTTAGCTAGAAAGAAGATAGAAGATCACAATCTATCAAATGCTAATTGTTCAGAGATCTATTAATCTATTGATATTAAATAGTTTAGTCATTATCTTGGGATGGGGGATATTTTGAGGATATAATTTACGACCAAAACTATCATACGGTACCAATGACAATAAAGGAGAACATGATGTCTTCATACCTCTGAGCCTTCTTTTATACACTCATCATATTGCTTTGTTTTCAAGTAACAGGACATGAGATTAAGAGAGCATGCCAGTAAAAGCGTTCTTCCTTTAGAGGATGGAATTGCTTTCAGGTTTTTCTTTGCCTAAGATTGTGAAAGAGGCAATGATGATTTAATTAATATGAAAAGAAAATACAAATATAATGCGATAAATTAAAAAAAAAAAAAAACTAAAAATAAACAGCAAGAATTTTTCCCATGATTGGAAAAAAAACCAAAGATAAAATTGCTGGCTTACAAGCAAATATTTCTCGGAGGCATCATCGAACTTCCCCTGCTTATGAAGCTCATTCCCCTGGAAAATTTAAATAGACATTTATCCATGTCAGATAATAAGGGGTAAAAATAAGTAAAACAAAAAACAGAACAGGGGCTGACTGCAATTAAAGTTAAAGTTTTGGTTAATGCACAAAGATTAACAGACACACTTATTTGAAAAGAATTGCACAGCGAAAAGGTCTTCTCAAGATTCAATGCGTGAAGTTAACAATAATTATACCTATAGTTTTTTGAAACAGATTGAAGGAGTCTTATATTATTCCACAACAATATTTAACAGACTTATTTAGATACATCCAAAAAGGAAAGCCAAGCACTTAAATAGAAATTGACGGAGTCTTATTTTACTCCACAACAGAATGCACGTGATGCATCGCTAGAAATGAATTGCCTCGACAAATGAGTGATAGTTATAAATTATAAATACACACAATCCATCTCTAGCATTTTTTACGTACAACTCATAGTCATATATTTGACTAACATGTGTTAGTTATGCAACTCAATGGTTTAAGACAACCCGTTAGTAAGATAGTATCTCAATACAGCTTTTACAATGTGTTCAATTCTTTAAAACTTTTAAAAGAAAGAGAATTTCAGGTCTTTTATCAGCTCCAAGGCTCCTATGGTGCTCTTGTTGTTTAAGATTATGGACTAAAAAATATATTTTACAGTTGGACGTATATTTTCATCTATCCGATATATTGAAAATATCAACATAAATGATGTGATTTTGGGTGGCCAAAACTCACTTGATCCTTCAACATCTGAGCAGCACTTAATTCATAAGTGATCTGAGCATCAGCACGGGCACGCAATGCAGCTATCTCTTCAGGTGATGCATTAGCCATTTTCTCACCAATATCTGCCATCTCCTCGGGACGTGTGTGCTTTAACTGTTCTGCAGCATGTCTCAAGTCTTCCGGCCTCATGTTCTTCATGCTCTCTGAGGCCATTCTCATCAAATCAGGATTAGACATCATCTGCAATGTCATTGAATCCACATTAACAGCAACCATCAATGTTAATTATACAAAAAAAAATGCACATATTTAAGTACAAACTGATTACTTTTTCAATTTCAGTTCTGTCAATGTGTGAAATATTCAGGTCTATTGGTTGTACAAGTAATATCATTACTTCATAACCAGGTTCAGCTAAAACCCTTACCCATTACTAAAACTAAAAAAAAAAAATATAAGTCCCAATTATTTAAGAAATTCAAGAAATACAGATATGTTAGCAAACTAATTAAATTTGCACCAGAAAAAAAAAAAAGACTTAATTAATTCCATTAAACCGTGTCACTAACTTGAAAAATTGAGCTCGAGAATAGAACATCATATAAAGCTGCTAATATAATTTTACATTAAAAGACAATTTCACACGGGTCGTCTTCTTCAATTCAACTATATATACCCAATAAGAAAGCAATCCCACATTGAATATTTATGCAATTAAAAATAAAATCAAAACCCAACATAAATTGCAAAAAATCTAATATAACCAGATTGAAAAAGACATCAAATTTATTAAATCCTATATGGGTTTGGTAATTCTTACCAAAACAAAATCAACAAAAAAATATTTACAAAAAAAAAAAAGAAGAGATAGAAAATTGAACCTGTTGTTGGATCCTGGCTAGCTCAGCAGGTGACATACGACTCATCTGTTCCTGAGCGATTCTAAACAACTCAGGATCCATCATTCCGTTAAACATTCTTCCCGATTTTATTTATTTTCACAAGATCTTTATCAGATCAAATTTAATAAATTCACTTAAAAACAAATGTAAGAAAATAAAGAAGAAACAAATCTGAATTGGGCAAAAAGTTCTAGAAAAATTCAGTTGGGGGACGCGGGGTTGGTTTATTCTGGATTTTATTGTTTCAAAAAGAGAGAGAAGGGTCGCCCACCAAACGAGAATTGAAGAGTCAAGGGAGAGACGAATGTGCTATGCTTCGATGAAATTACATCAATGCCTCGTCGGCTTGTCGGCTTTTTTAAAGTTTGGGAGCCCAATCCAATCGTGTTTCTCATAGAAGTGCGATCATAGAAAGCTGAGTAAGGCATTATGCCACGTGCTATGTTTTATTGGACCTTCGCTTCCCAAATAATGAAAATTTATTTAATACTGTCTCTTTTTTAAATTTTTTTAAATAATTTAAAATTGTATTCTAATATTTTTTAAAATATTTAAAATTCTTACTTATTTATATTTTAAAGTTATTTTTTATAATTTTTTATTTTTAACATTAAAAATCATGAAACTTTAATTTTATAAAAAAATTTTTAAAATTTTAATATTAAATACATTAAAATTTAAATTTTTTTAACTTCACAAAAATCAATATGTGACAAATATTTTAAAATGAAAAGAGTACTATAAATTTTATATTTTATAGATAAGTTAATAAATTTGTCACGTGATTATTTACATTTAAATTGAATTTGATATTACAAATCATGTGACACAACAATCAATTGATAAATTTATATAAAACATAATTATAATAACACTAATAAATATAAAATTAAGGATTTATATCTTATATTAATTTAAAATATATATTTAAAAAAAAACTATTTACCACGTAAAAAAAACTACCATAACTTTAATCTCCTAATTTTTTTTCTTAAAATCCCTTTTTTTTTATTTTTTCAAAACATTGATATCAATCAAATTCTAATTATATAATAAAAAAAATTAATACGTGAACACAATTTTCAAATGTGCACGTCTAACATAATTCTATTTGAACCTACATTTTTCTCCAAAAATGCCACATGTCAACTTCATAAAAAGTTACTTATTTTTATTTTTTATTTACTTTTTAATTGTATAACTCGATAAATTAGTTTGATATTTCAACTCACAAATTAAAACTCTACAATTATCCAAGAATATGTTTAAATCAATAAATATTTAATTTCAGCAATTGTCGATTTCTTCAACCTATCATCACAAATATTCTATTCATGAATAGGAAATTAAAATTTTAATTCATTAAATCAAAAAATAACTAAATCTCTTCATTTTCCTTATCTATCCATTTTTTTAAAAATCTATTTAATATTGTTAATTTTTTAAAAGCCTTCATAAACAAACCTTTAAATAAAATTATTCATTTTTTATTCTTCAATTTTCATTTAGATTTTGTTTCTCTAAAAATAATTCGCTAAATTGTAGGTATTTTTTTTATCATTTTATTTAAACTCTTTATGATTTATTGATGAATATAGTTATTAATTTACAATGCCCTTTTGCAAAATCTATTAGTTAAAAGACCTAACTTATAAATTTCGAAAGGTATTGAAAATATTTGATAATGAATTTGTTGATTTGTACTGTTAAATTCTCTATTCATTTTAATTCTTTTTTATTTTTGTTGTTCACAATAAATCTCACTTTTGTTTTTAGAAAATTTAATATTTTTCAAGTTAATAAAATAGATATATACAAATATGTTTTAGTGTTTTTAAGTATTTTTAATTATTATTGTTGAACCTCAGCAAAGCATAGGACACTACTTAATATCCACTTAAAGAAATGTATTTGTAGAGTTTTAATATCTAATATATATTATATAACAATATATATATATATATAAATAAATTTGTCACATAAGCACATGTATGAACAATTCTCTTAAAAAACACATAGAATATTTTTTAAAAAATAAGATAATTTCTTTTAATTACAAATTTAATAATTTTAAATTTATTCAAATATCAAATTTATTTAAATTATAATTTAAAATCAAATCAATTTCGAGATATATTTTCTAAAATTAAAATATAAAATATAGATTTTATATTTTTAATAAATAATTATAGTTGTTTACCAAATAACCTTATTTAAAAAATTATTTAATTATCACAATCTTTCAAACATGTTTAAAAATTATAATGATTAAGTTTATTCAAATCTTTCAACAATATTTTTTATCTTGATTTAAAAAATGATCTTTTTTAAAAATTTAGGTAAGACATAAAAAAAATTCAAGCAATTTTATGTAAGATTTTAAAAATTAAAAAAAATTTCATTTTAAAATTTTAAATAATAAGCTCATCAAAATGATTATATCCATTTGAACTCTAATTATCAAATTTTTATTTCAAATAAATGTAAAAAAATTAATATTATCTTTATCACTTATTATATCCATTTTAAATTTTAAAAAATTAATTTAAAAATTATCTATTTAATCCTAATTGCCACTTAAAAATTTTTTTTATAAATTTAAGACTACAAATGTACTATGCTATACATCAATTTTTTTAATTTTTTCAATAACTTTTTTCTAAGGTATGTTCTATTACTATTGCAATTTTTTTTGTTTATAACTTTTTTTCAAGACTATTTTATTGTTATTACAGTTTCATGAAAAATAATATTTTTTTCAATTTATTTTTTTCTTTTTTCACATATTTTCTAACATTTTTCATTTTTTGAATAATAATTTAGTCAAGATTACTAAAGTGAAAGTATGTTAATACATCATTTATTATTTAATTTATCATTCAATAATATATATTTTTTAAAAATGTATAATTTATTTTTATTGATTTAATCTTCCAAGTATATAAATATTATTGTAAACAAAAATATCCAAAGAAAAGACATAATTTTTTTTGTTCTTTTCAAAAAGTTTATTTTTTAATAATAAGTGTCATAACATATAGATCTGAAAATCTATAGCTAGACTTAACAAATGGAGTCACCACCAATCTTTTTTAACTAGTTGTGATTGGTCACCTAATGAATCTACCATTTTAAGGAGCCCCTGAGCTTAACCAAGATCCCTAAAAGAATAGGTTCGGGTCTACTAATCAAAATATGGTTCGAGAGTTCGGTTATATATGAAAAAAGTTATAGTAACCACATATGTCCATCCAAAGGATGTTACCATTTTATTTTAAATTTATCCTAAAATCTTGACTATAATGGTTTTCATTTTTATGTTAAATTTTGAAAATAATTATTAAAATTCTCCATTAATCTAGTAGAACTCTTAAAAATATTCACTCACCTCAAGAGTATTCAAGAATCTCATTTATTTTTTTGAAAAGGCTTCATCATTGGAAACAAAGTTTAATTATTTTTATTTTTATTGAAAATACATTTAATTATTCTAACATTTGGATCAAATTAGAAATATTTTTTTTATCTCTGGAAAGAAAATAATATGATAATTAATTTTTATTGAAATTTCATTGAAATTCTTCTACCATTTAGGACAAATTTAAAGAAATTTCTCACCTAGAAATTTTTTAGAAATTTACAATTTGAAAATTTTAAGAATCTCATCATTGGATAATTGTCAAATATTTTCAACTAAAATTTTTTATTTTTTTGATTGAAAATAAATATTAATTATTGTTATTGAAATTTTATCTAAATTATTTCACAATTTGGGACAAATTTAGACAAAATCCCTCACATAGGAATTTTATAAAAAATTTACCATCTAAAAATTTTAAAAATTCCATCATTGGATAATTATTATTTATTCTAAAAAAATATTTATTTTGTTTTATATATTTTTTAAAATTTAATCAAAAAATACTTTAAAATAAATAGACAAATAAATTTAAAAAAATACCAAAAATATGAATGGCTCGGCTCGGTGATTATGACGCAGCTCGGCTCCAGGCATAGAAAACAGCTCTAGATATGCTACTTGGCAACTAAATGTGACTCGGCTCAACTGAAAGGTTCAACTGGACAGAGGTAAAAAGTAGGTCAACGCTGCGAGTCGGACCTCCGGGCTATAAAACACGTGGATCCATTGTAGCAACACTATCAATATGCATCAAGTGGGCTTTTCCATAAAGCTATTTCCTATAAAAAGAATGGCTTTGCACCATTTAATGATGGATATAGTCAGTATTTTTCCATGATTAACAAGGCTTATTCATAGTAAGTTAACCAACTTGTAGACAACCAAATAATGCACGTTTCAATAGTCCGTGAAACTCTACTATTAGCTTTAATCTTTAATGCATAAATCACCAAATTATTCCAACGTTTACTTCTTCTAAGTTCTGACTGACACTGACACCAATGGCAAACAATAAGCTCTGAAGCCTCTTAAACAAGTCCCGCCAATTTTCTCTGTGGTTTTCAACTTTGAAAAGATTCCCGAAATCTTCAACTACTAGAATGGTTCTTTGGCCTTCTCCTTGTGTCTTTGGACAATGATTATCTCAGGAAGGATAATATATTTTTGTATTGTTTTTTAGGTATTTAAGGAGTGGATGAATGTGGGTTTTGGTGGGGATTTATATCTAGGTTGAGTGGAACTAAGTGGCTATTGAACCAAAAACCGAAGTTTCTACTCGTCTATTTTTTTTATTGCTAAGCTTCCTCTCTAATTTGTTATATTTTATATGTGATCTGTGTGGACATGTATTTATAGAGTTCTGAATTTGAGAACCCCAATTCGAAAAAGAATGCCAATTTTCTTTAAATTTTAACCTTAAACCCAACTCAAACCAGTTCCAACAATTTCATACAAATTCAACTACCTATATTTTTTTTATTAATAAAATTAACCTAAGTAGAACCTCAGACAAATTGAGGTGTTTATAGCTGCCCTTCTTTGCACATTTTTTGTGAAACAAGAATTGTGCAAAGAAGTAGACAACCCAATTAACTCGACACATTTTTTTGCTTTTTAAAATTTTTTTTTACTCAAACACCTTGAATAACATAAAAACTCCTTTAAATAGAGGCTCCACAATTTTTGAAAAATAAACAAGGCTCCTCTAAATAAAAGCTTAACAACTTTTAAAAAATAAATAAAGCTCTTCTAAGTAAAAGCTTAATAATTTTAAAAAATAAATAAAGCTCATCTAAACAAAGGCTTAATAACTTTTGAAAATAAAACTCCTCTAAACAGAGGCTTAATGACTTTGAAAAATAAACAAAGCCCCTCTAAGTAGAGGCTCAATAACTTTTGAAAAATAAATAAAACTCCTCTAAATAGAGTTCAATGACTTTGAAAAATAAATAAAGTTCATCTAAGTAAATACTCAATAACTTTGAAAAAATAAAGCTCCTCTAAATAGAGGCTTAATAATTTTTAAAAAATAAAGCTCTTCCAAACAAAGGCTTAACAACTTTTGAAATATAAATAAAGCTCCTCTAAGCAGAGGTTGAACAACTTTGAAAAATAAATAAAGCTCTTTAACAATCATGTCCAAATGAGTAATAGATTCTGTCTAAGGAAACTTTAAGAGATTATGCCCAGAGGTCTTACAAATCGTTCCTAATATAGGGAAACATATTTTTCTAAAGATCAAAATCTTACCTCAAATGTATTTTTTTTTCAAATGAAAAGTTGAAATTCTTTCATTGGAAAGTTTTCTTATTTATCTTCTTCATAGGGAATTTTAAAATATCCCTACTTCATGCATTGGACATTCTTACATGCAATGCATGCATAATCATTTTGAAATGCAATGCATGCTATACTTTCTTTTAAAAATTTAAAATTTTTTATCATGTAAATTCTCAATCTTTCATCCAAGTCAAAACTTTATTGTGATAATGATGCAAATGTAACACTCTAGATTCTCATAATACTACAGACATCATATTCTAAATCATTATTCAAATATTCATTGTATGATGCAAGTACATAGCCAAACCAAATTGTATACATATAATGCAAATGTCAATAACATGAATGTCATGAAATTCTAATTAATTGTGGTGATATGGTTCTCAAGACTTCATCATCTCACATTTTTTCTTTTTTAACTTTTTTTCACTGGCCATTTCAGATCAAATTCTGTCAACTACTCCATATTATGTTCATCATTTGATCACCATTTATAGGCTTCTCAGCATTAGCCATGAATTTCATCTACTGATCCACATTATTTTCATCATTTGATCACATCTCACAAGTTATTCATTTGGTCACACCATCACTATATTCATTTGGTCACACCAAGTGTCCTTTCAAATCATCTTTTCAGATTTCTGTCATCTCTTTATTTTTTTTGCCCTTTATCATCCTAGATTTTTTTTCAAAAGAATACAAAAATCTTTTATGCACATTATTTTTCATTCATCATCATTTTAAATTTTGACAAATATAATGCAATCATATATTTTCTCAATTTACTTTAGGGATACAACAATAAGAGAATACAAGGTGAATTGAGAGAAAGATAATCAATAAGGAATGAGTTTAGTACAAAAATAAATGAGCAAAGGAACAAGTTCAAAGTATGCCATTAGGAATGGTATTGAATAAATGGAGTAACAATGTTCAAACAATGAATACTTAGACAATTCTTAACATTAATCTAGAATTCTTTCTTAAAAACCATTCCATTGACTTTTGAAATCATTTTGAGCTCATTGAAATTTACCCCAGCTTTAAGGGATTTTCAGATGTTTTTGATCTTTTAATTATTGAAACTATTTATTTAACTCTCAACTCCAGGTTTTTTTACTCAAATTACCGTTTTGAATTTTCAATTTGAGTCTTCATTTTCTCTTTTTTTATTTTTTTTTCATTTTTCATTTTTCATTTTCCCTTTTTTTCCTTTTTTTTCTTTTTTTTCTTTTTTTTTTTTTTCATTTTCCCCTCATTGTTTCATCTTTCTCTCTTTTTTTATTATTAATATCTTTCACATATTAATATTTAAAATACATAGCATAGCACAATTTCATTACTCCATCATAAACATGCATTAGCCCAATGTATGATCTTTCAATTTGAGCATTCACACTTGATCAAAATAGACTTTTAAAGGTTGTAACATAGGCCATGGCAAGGGGTCATGAAAGAAATTGATAAAATAGGCTCAAAATATATGTTCAAAGGGTTCAAAACCAAAAAATCATTTCTCATCATTTCATGCAACTTGGCATTTTGCCCAATTCTACATCATTTCACTACTTTTTTCTTTTTTCATTCATCTTATCCCTCACAAAAGGAATCCCATTATTTTGCCCCAACTTATTTATGGCATTCATTTTTCTTTTCTCTCTTTTTTTTTTTTGCTTTTTTTTATTTTTTATTTTTTATTTACTTTCTATCTTTGATACCTTCTTTTTCCAAAAATTATCTTCTAGTGTAAAGGGTGATCCTTGGTTGGGGTTCTTTAGAAAAATAAATCATAATAGGCTCAAAAGGGTAGTAATGAATGATTTTTCAAATGATAAAAGAAAAATGATCATTTTTCATCTCAAACATGAATGCCTTTGTTAAAGATCATCTATTGAAAAAAAATAAGCTTATGGATCTTTATAAAAAATTATACATCTTCAAGACATATTAATTTCACATCTGCTAGTAACTTATTTTTTTTGCTTAAATAGTCTCTTTAGATCAATGTGAATGAGCTCTCAAAATTAAATCTCAGAATTATTGTTATCATTGTCTAAACATTCATCATTGAGAATATGAATAAAAAGACATGTGAAAAAAAATTAAGCATGAAATAGTAGTTGGGATGAAAGAGAAAATGTAATGAAATGCATTATCCTTGCCTTTTATTGAAATGATAAAAAATGAAATCTTATTACATAAAAGAATTACTTTGAAAGAAAACCTAGAATGACAAGCAACATCCAACTAGCCTTAACATCCTTTTATTTTTCAAAATTATGCCCTATGCGACCAAGTGAAAGATTTTTTATTGACATCTTGATGACCTGATTCGTTATTGCTCTCCAAGTCTTTTAAGGACATACTCATTTTTTATCTTCACTTGAAGCATCAACATTGTGATTAAGCAATGGATTGCCACTAACATTAGGGATTGTTATCCCCTCTGTATCAAAATTTATTATTTCATCCTTGATCAATCGTTACACCTTATATTTCAGAGCAGTGTAAGTTTCAGTATAATGATCAGTAATTCCATAATGGTAGTCACAGTAAGCTGTAGGATCATACCACTTGGGATAAGGTGGCTTGGGTGACTTCAAACGATTAGAGGCAATTAAATGGTTGTTATAGAGCTCTCGATATAACTCAATATAAGTCATGAGGATTGAGTCAAATACAGGTTTTTTTCAGGTAGTTCATCGCTCTCGTGAATCACTTATTGAGTTAGTAGGATGAATATGGGGTTTTACAAAAAGTTGAATGTTAAGGCTGTATATGAGAGTTTGAGGGCTAAAAATCGATTGGTATGTTGATGGATAAAATAGTAATAGGGTTGGTTGGTATTGGTAGGATGAAGTATTATTCATATTAGGATAGTATAGGGAATAACCCTATCATGGATAGGGTTGATATCTCCTAAATTGTCTGTTAAAACTCACAGCTTGAGTTTTAGTCTTTTTCTTCTTTAGCATTTTCTTAGTTTCTCTTCTTTCTAACTTATCATTTTTAATGGCATTCTCAATAATTTCACATGAGATCACCATGTCAGTGAAATTTTTTGTGGCATTTCTTATCATCTTTTCATAATAATGAGATTTTAAAATGCTAACGAACAATATTGTGATTTCTTTCTCTGTCAAAAGAGGCTGCACTTGAGTAGCTATGTCTTTCCACCTCTGAGTATACTCCTTGAATGATTCATTTACTTTTTTTTTTTTTCATATTTTGCAAAGACAAATGATCAAGAGCTAAATCTATAATATGTCGATATTGACTAATAAATCACTGGCTATATCACTTCAGAACTGAATGCAGGTCCTATCCAATTAGACACACCATCTAGCAGTAGAGCTAGTAAAGTTTTCTTGGAACACATGGATTAACAACTTCTCATTATTAGCATAGGCAACCATCTTTCGATAATAAATAGTAATGTGAGTAGAGAAGGCAAAAAAACTTGAAATCAACTGGTTTCAACCAACCCGACATTTTAGGGTCAATTTTTTTTTTAAATCGGGTATCAGGTCGGATCGGATCAGGTAGCATGAAGAAAAATTTTGGGTCGGGTCGAGGTCGGGTTTTATGCAAACCCGACCTGACCCTACCCGACCGATATATATATATAAATAAAATTTTTAATTAATTATTTAATTTTATAATTATTTATATATTTTTATATATATTTAATTTTATATTTATATTAAAAATAATATTTTATTAATATCAGGTCGGGTCGGGTCGAATATAATTTTATACAATGTCGGGTTGGGTTGAGTTCGGGTTTTGTATGTTTAAAGTCGGGTTGGGTTTGGGGCGAGCAAAAACTCACCCCGACCCAACCCGTTGCCATCTCTAAATGTAAGTTTTTAAACACTTTATACCATCATATTTCTCAAACTCTAGTATTTTAAACTTTGGAGAAATAACCACATTTGAGACTAAACAGAGCCCAGTACCATCTATGAAGCCATAAAAACCAATTTTCTACATTGCTCACAACCTTTCTTCTAACATACTCATCTTCTTATTAGCTATTGAGTTCTTTAGCGACTCATCCCTTTTTGGTTTTAATTTTTTTTCTCTTTTGGATCATCCAAATCAGGGACTTAGATTGGTTCCATTGCCTTCTCAGTAAAGATAAAATTTATATAACTTTGGTATTACCCTAGATTTGAAGTTGATGACATTTTAATGTATGTATACCCTATAAGATATGTGAACTACTATAGTGGTGCATCCTATATGGACTGAGCTTACTGCAGACCAAAACCTAAAGGGTACAAAGGATCAGTCACCTCTTGTGATTGATGGTTCTACTGGCTAGTATTTTTTTCTATCTCTTTCCCCTTATTTAACTTGTTTAAAGCATCCAGAATCTTACTAAACTCCCATTTAAGTTTCTTTTGAGCTTTCTCTATCATCTCAAGATGATTGAAATTTTTTTATTCCATTTATCTAGTTTGAGCTCTTATATTATATTGGTGAGTTGATTGTGTAGGGTTCTTGCTTGGTAGAGCTATTGTTGAACTTTGAGTGCCACAATTATGTCATTGTTAGAAATGCTATGCTTTATGTTTGGTATGTTAATGGATGGAATGTATTAAAATTTGCCACATAATTATCATTGATAAAAGAAATCTCAATTTGAAACTTTATTTAATAAAATTTTAAAACTACATCCTAACAAAGCCAAAGCAATATTCTAAAGTACTAAACATTATCATTACTCTAACGCTTCTTTATAAATTTTTAGCTTACCGATAATGATCTTGTGCCTCATCTAGGAAGTCAAGTAATCGTTGCCCATGAGCTTCTAATGGTTGCGCCACGACCTTTAAATTTTTCACTTCTTTTTCTATTTCTGATGCCTTATCTATAATATTACATAGCTGATTGAACAAATGCCTTAGATGTTTTTATTTTTTCATGCACATGCCCTTTCATAGCTCACTTTATTTAGCTTGTTTCCTGCATTCATTAGACAAGGTTTCTACTTATGCTGTGCACTGGTGCACTATCCCTTGTAGCATTTGGCTATGTCTATGCACTTTCACAATGGCCTTTTGTTCTTTTTCCACCTTTACCTTCAATAATTAATTTTTTTTTAAAAGTTAGGCAAGCTCAGGTGTAGCTGATGAATGTGTCTTGTCTAGATCATGAAATAAGGTTTTTCATTGATTTTTTTGCTCGGGAAAGCTCTGGATTTTTTTATTCTTGTAGCCTTAAACTTTTTTTCGTTTTTAACTTTAATCACTTATTTTCTTGCTCTAGCTCATCCTTATCAGTTTAGCATTTTTTTTTGCTATTTTCACTTTGAGCAAGTTAAAGAATCAATTTTGAAGAATGGTCAAATATTTATTCTTAAGAAAGCATAATATCTCTACCTTTCTTATATGCCATACAATATATTCTAGAGTGACATCATAAGTAAGCCTTCCCTGGCTAACCCTGATAGTTTATTTTCATGCATTTTTTATCATTTCGATCTTTTTATATGCCTTTTTTTCAATGAAAGAAAATACCCACTAGTTAAGCCCATAGGTTTCTAGAATAAATTGCTCACAATTAGATTGTCTTCTTACCAAAGTTGGGGTATAAGTATCAGCACCCTATAGGCCCAATAAGAACACCTAATGTTGATTCTCACAACTATATAACATTGTATCATGATGCATCCAAGGTGCTTTCCAAATTATCATTTAGCTATCAAGTGCACGAAAATAAAAAATCCATTCTTCTTTCAACTTTGCTTTAGGCTATGTGCTGGAACAAAATTCTTTAACTGAAAAACTAGAACAAAGGTATAGTTTGCAAAACTGGCTTTCTTCACTCTCAATATGACTCTTCATCCACACATAAAGCAGTTGTAAGCACCCATTAAATTGACTTTTACCATTTTTAAGATAAAAATTCAAAAAACGAATGGTTTCTGTAAAAATAGTTGGTGTTGCATTAATTTTGTATGCTAATTGATCAATAAAGTCTACCACTGTGATATCAACATGTCTAATGACTTTTGGGAAGATCATTAGTCCATATAAAACTATAGCCATTGCCACTAACCTCTTATCATCATCAAAATGCCATTGGATGAAATTTCGTAAAAAATTCCATGGGATAGCCTTACTTTCACCTTTTGTCTTGACACATGCATCAACTTGAGGCAAGCTAAGTTCAGCATTTGCACCAACTTCTTATGATAACCCATTTTATTTAACCAATAAATCTTGTCTGAGTTTGGCAAATCAAAGATAAATAAGACCAAGTACTCTTTAATTATATACATCATATCTGCTTTATTGAAGATGAAACAGCTATAAGAAAAATCCCAAAACTAAAGGATGGTTCTGATCAAATTATTATCCACATCCACTTAGAGCTGTGAAGCTATATCACCATATTTATTCTCAAACACCTCTTGCCTTGTTCTACTCATGCATATCCAAAAATACTTAGGTTAACTAAGTCATTTTGTTAGAGATTGAGATGAACTTTCTCAGGTAATGATGAGATAAAACCCTCAAGTAAACAATTACCATATTTTCTTTGACCTTTTTCTGACTTAATTTTCAATTGATGAGGAGATTTACAACAAATTAATGTAGACTTTGATTACATTTGGCTTTTCATGGATGTATTATGGGATCTAATTTATCAATGACTGATATGTGGCAAATATTTCCTATATAAGAATGATGCAAATGACAATGTTAAATATGATTATGTAAATGATGCATGAAATTAAATGATATTAAAATGATGCAAATGCACAAAGTTAAACAAACAAAATGGTTAGATTAAAAATCATTCCTTTTTATGTCTTAACTTCGGGTTACATCTATCAATGGGTAGGATGGGCTCTATCTTAAGGTTGGTTTCTTAAGTGTAGATTATATGCAAGGTTAGGTGACTTTGACCACTAAAAGTTTTCAAATTGTTTCTTACAGCATTGTCTATTATAAACTAATAAAGCATTCTAATCCTCACCCATCATAAGCTACCACTGGAAAAGATTCAATTTAAGTAGGAGAATTTCAATAGCCATTACGAATATTATCATCTCACGAGAGTGTAAGTACTTGACTCCCTTTTAAGAGGAATGAAGCCTGGATATAGAGCTCATGAAATGCAAATGCATGTGATAATGTGTATGAATGAACATATAATTTTCAACCCCATAAATCAAATAAAACAAAAAAGAAAAAACATAAGTACACAATTTAAAACCATTATATCAAAGGATAAGATATATTTAAAATGTTATGGCTTGACTCTCACCCTTGTCCCTAGCAGAGTTACCAAATTGTCATAACATATAGATCCAAAAATCTATAACTAAACTTAACGAATAGAGTCGCCATCAATCTTTTTTAATTAGGTGTAATTGGCTACCTAATGAATCTACCATTTTAAGGAGCTCTTAAGCTTGATCAAAGGTCCCTAAAAGAATAGGTTCGGGTGTACTAACCAAAATAGGGTTTAAAAGTTCAGTTACATCTGGGGAAGGTTATAGTACCTTCACATGCCTATCCAAATGATGGTACCATTTTATTTTAAATTTATCCTAAGGTCTTGACTCTAATTGTTTTAATTTTTATGTTGAATATTGAAATTAATTCTTAAGATTCTTCATCAATCTGACAAAACTTTTAAAAATATTCTCTCACCTCAAGATTATTCAAGAATCCCGTTTGTCTTCTTGAAGAGGCTTTATCATCGAAAAAAAAGTTTAATTATTTTTATTTTTTTTGTTTTTATTGAAAATACATCTAATTATTTCACCATTTGGGTCAAATTAGAAATATTTTCTTTTTTTATCGTTGGAAAGAAAATAATATGACAATTATTTTTTTTGAAATTTCATTAAAATTCTTCCATCATTTGGGACAATTTTAAAGAAATTTCTCACCTAGAGATTTCTTAAAAATTTATCATTTGAAATTCTAAGAATCTCATCATTGGATAATTGTCAAATATTTTCAACCAAAATTTTTTATTTTTTCTTTTTTTGATTGAAAATAAATATTAATTATTGTTATTAAAATTTTATTTAAATTATTCCACCATTTTGGGACAAATTTAGACAAAATTTCTCATTTATGAATTTTATAAAAATTTACCATCTGAAATTTCTAAAAATTTCATCATTGGATAATCATTATTTATTCTTAAAAAAATTATTTTGTTTTATATTTTTTCTAAAATTTAATAAAAAATACTTTAAAATAAATAAACAAATAAGTTTTAAAAAAAAAAACCAAAAAAAGAATGGCTCGGCTCGATGACAATGGCGCGGCTCGACTCTAAACATAGAAAATAGCTTCAAGATGCGACTGGCAGCTCAGTGTGGCTCGACTCAGCTCAATTGAAGGGTTCAGCTGGACACGAGTCAAAAATGGGTCAACGCTGCAAGTCGAACCTCTAAGCGGTAAAATGCGTAGATCCTTTGTAGCACCAATATCAATATGCATCAAGTGGGCCCTTCCATAAAGCTATTTCCCACAAATAGAATGGCTTTCCACCATTTAATAATGGATATAGTCAGTCTTCTTCCACAAATAATGAGGCTTATTCATAACAAGGTAACTAACTTACAGACAACCAAATAATGCACATTTCAACTGTCTATGATACTCTACTATTAGCTCCAATCTTCAGCGTATAAATCACCAAATTATTCCAACTTTCACTTTCTCTAAGTTCTGACTGACACCGACACCAACGCCAAACAATAAGCTCTGAAGCGTCTTAAATAAGTCCTACCAGTTTCCACTTGGTTTGCAGCTTTGAAGAGATTCTAGAAGGTTTCAACTGTCATAATGGTTCTTTGGCCTCCTTTTATGTCTTTGGACAACAATAATCGTAGGAATGATAGTATATTTGTGTGTTGGTTTCTAGGTATTTTATGGAGTGGATGAATGTGGGTTTTAGTGGCTGAAAATTTGGGTATTAGGATTTATATCTAGGTTGATTGGAACTAAGTAGCTATCAAACCAAAAATCGAAGCTTTTGCTCTTCTGTTTTTTCTATTGTTAAGCTTCCTCTCTAATTTATTGTATTTTTGTTGTGATCTGTGTGAGTATGTATTTATAGGGTTCTGAGTTTGAAAACCTCAATCTAGAAAAAAATCCCAATTTCTTTTGAATTGCAACCTTAAACCCAACTCAAATCAGTTTCAACAATTTCACACCAATTCAACTACCTCCTTTTTTGTTTTTCATTTTTTTATTAATAAAATAAACCTAAGTAGAACCTCAGACAGATTGGGGTGTCTACAATAAGTTAATATATATAAATTTTATATATGCTATTTGTTTTAAAATTTTGAATATAATTGGAAAAAAAACTAATATATATTCATATTAAAAAAGTAAAATTATTTTGTGCATTGTACAAGTTATAATCTAGTTAATGTATAAAATAATAATATTTTATATATAGTAATTATCTTTTATATTGAATTTTTATATTCAAATATTTGATGATAATTATAAATATATGTTTTTTACTCAAAGAATAAGATTTTGAGTTTTCTTTTTTGGAATTAAAGAAAATCTTGTTAATCTTGCCAATGATTTTTCTAGTGATGTTATTATACTAGTATTTAAGTAAAAGTAGTATTTTACTAATCACATTCATCAATCTACTTATGTTATATACTTTTGCATTATGAAGGTATGTCAAAAATTTTTTTAAGTATATGGAAACATATTAAAAGAGCTCATACATTTATGTTAAACAAAAATATATATAATTTAAATCTAAAAATTTATGATATGTTTGATATACAAAATTATGATATGATAAAATAAGATGATATTATAAATAGAATTAGATTAAATAATATTATCATATCATGTGTTTATTGTATGCAAGGATTATGATAAAATAATTTATTTATTGGTCAAAATTATCCATTCTCAAAATTTATATAATTTAATTTATTGATATAATTTTTAAAAGTATAATAAAATATATAAGTTCAATTTTATAAATAAAAAATAATTCTCTTCATTTTGAAAGAATTGAATCATTCTAAACTAAGAGAATAATTAATCATTTTTTAAATCTTATCTCTATTTTTATTACAAACCAAATATAATATAAGATAATTTTTATCGTGTTCTATTTTATTAATCATCTTATACATCAATTATAATCTTATATTATTAGATTCTTGAATCTTCATATACAAATAACCTTTACATCCTATTTTTAGTGATTAGAATATTTATTCACATGTGAACCTTAACAATTTTTTATATTTACCTATAAACTGTGATTATATTTTTTTTGTGTGACTAAAGGTATCAAAAAACGTCGTAGCTTTAATAAAATAAATAAATAAATATTAGAATTTGAATATCAAATATACTTAGTATTATCTTTTAATCATAATCAAAAGTTACTCTAGTAAATGAAAATTCTTATTTGGTGTTAGTGATCAAGTTATGCAACGTTTGGCATGTGTCCTTGAATTCTCTTTTGGCACATGCAAACCGAGATCCACTGACCATATCCGAGCACTCTTGCTAGCATTGACTGTGCTTTCTACTAGGCTACAATCTGTTATTTGGGCGCATGCATCTCGTTTTTTTTTTTTTTTTTATTTTGATTATATTTAAAAGTAATTATATAAATTAATTGAATTAATAAATGTGTTTTTTACTTAAAAAAGACGAAATATATGATTTTGTGGGAGAGGGATTCAGCCATTGTTTGGTACTCTTAGTATTGTGGTTGAATTACGCCATGCTTAGGATAAATATTCCTGAAACGTCAATAATACATATTGCCAAAAAAAAAAAAAAAGGTTTCAATTTGAAACCAACATTAGAGCAATCCATTCTTATGATTGGATCAAACAAGATTAGCAAGAAAAAAATAGATTAAACAATTTTTTTTTTTTCGAAAATATCTTGGAAAACAATCTCCTATATCGACAACAAAGATTGTGTAGTTAAATTTTCTTTTGAAAATGGCGTTTTTTAAGTCTAATAGGCAACAGAATGTCCTTTTTTTTTTCTTTAAAAAGAAATTAAATTCTTATGGACAAATATCCAATTCAAAAATCCATTGATTATACATAAATAGATTATATTTAATTATTTATCTATCCAAAATATATATTTTCAATTCCACTGATGAGATTTATTTTCTCATCATGGCTCATACAACACACTCCCAAAAAAACAACATTAAATTTTTTTAAAAAAATATTTAGTTTTATATGCTTCACAAAAATTAACTTCGATAAAAAAATAAATTAAAAAAAAAACAAAACATGAAATTAAATTCATTCGTAGTAGTTGTCATTTTGTCATCACGTGTTTTTTTATTACAATCTGTATTCCTTAGGGTATTGATAGGAGATCAGGAATCTGATCCTAAAAAATAAAACATGTAAGCTCCTATGCAAATGGTGGCCATATCTAGAAGGTGAACTGTTAAAAAAAGAAAAAAAAAAATTAATACTTCAAGCAACATGAACGTGATACATGTGACAAAGAAAGCAAGCTTATTTGTTAGCACTTAAGTTCTAGAAATGAACACTGCCTTTTCTTAGATTCATATATTTATATATATATATATATATTATCAAATATTATCAAATCAACAACAACAATAATAATATTAATTTTTATTCTATATTATCAATAATAATAATAATAATAATAATAATAATAATAATAATAATAATTATTATTATTATTATTATTATTATTATTATTATTATTAACTAATTACGTAAACAATTCAAATCTCACAGCCATACTGACTTTTGTTCTATATAAATCAATTAAAATTTTTTGACAATAACTTTTGTTAAGTATTTAATCAAAAATTAATTGATTACAAGTGAAAATATTTAACTTTAATTTAAGTCCACAAAAAACCTAAAATTTATCATATGTGAGATTATATAACTTTACTAGATATTCATCACATATAAGAATAATTATCGCGTGACAAGCTGAAAAAAAAATATAAAGCAAGAATCATAAAACAGAGTTTAAGTTTTGATAACATATTAAATATTCAATCTAAAATTAATTAATTATAAATAAATTGATTCAGATTGAATATAAAATCATAAAAAAACTCAAAATTTAACAAATATAATATCATTTTAACAAATTTAATATATAATTTTTCAATTTCAAAAAGTTGGATTGGATTCCTCTTTATTAAATGAAAAAACAATTTATGGTTCCTTTATGAAAAAGGAAAAAAGTGATGAGCCAAAATATTTAGTTGTATATATTTTTAAGGTGAAAATAGTGAAACATATCATTTAATATTGAAAAGGATTTGCAACAAATCTGATTTTTACATTACAAGAAATTTATTTATTATTGATTAAATTTTATTGACAAAATTTTTTGTCACAAATTATTGATGAAACTTAAAAAATAAATTATCAATAGATTGCTAACGAAATTAAATCCATCGCTAAAAGTTACAAACGGATTTAGTAATGAAAAAATCAATTGAAAAAAAAATTTGCAAAAAAATTTTTTTTTTGACATTATTGATGAAAATTATAATGATAAATTCGTCATTAAAATCAAAAAAATTTCAAACCCCTCCAATCAGTCAAATCTATTTTCCTTTAATTTCTATTCCTAAATCCCTAATTCTTTTTCGCCTTCTCTTTCCCACTTTCACTTTCTCCCCCTCCCTCTTCCCCACCTTGTTTTAACTCCTCCCTACTGTCCAAATGCGTCAACATGCCGATTCCCCTCCTGTCCAATAAGTTTTTTTAATATTTTATTTTATGTTATATTTTATATAGTATATTGTTAAGTTTAGGGTTTAACTTTTTGTTATAAATTTGTTGAAATTTGTTTAGGTTTTGGTTACCAATGTGTTAAGTTTTTGTTGGTTTTATATTTGTTGAAATTTATTTGGGTTTTGGTTATATATTTTTTGAAATTTGTTGGTTATATATTTTTGTTGGATTTTTTGTTGAGTATTAATGTTGAATGTAGACACCCATTGTCTCTGGGGCTAATCAAGATCAATTTTTCTTGTACACATTATGATACTATACTATTACTATTAGTATTATTATATATATATATTATATTGTATATTATTAATATTGTGATCTATTAGTACTATTATTATATTTATCATTATTCTATTATACCATATTACTATTATGATTATTATTAGTATTATTGTATTATTTTTATTTTTATTTTCTTCTTTCATTTTGCCCTAATTCGCATATGATACAAGGAAATCTAGATAAGAAATCATGATCAAAACCCACCAACATGGTCAAGGTTTTAATGCAAGATCGGATCAGTATGATTGCTGAAATTATGGGACCTAAAATCACGCTTGGAAAGAACTTAATTCTAGGATTCAAGCCTAGGATTGATTTTG